>NW_022262858.1:0-122442 GCF_002021735.2 Oncorhynchus kisutch | reverse complement strand
CCCTTATTCTGATTTTGTCAATTGGATTTTGTCTAGTTGATATTCTTCTTTATTCTTACATGTCTTTCCATTACTTCTTACAGATGATGACCAGCTCTGTCTTATAAGGAGAAGACAAGCCATCACAATCACCCACATGGCACCACCTAGAGCTGTCTTATAAGGAGAAGACAAGCCATCACAATCACCCACATGGCACCAGCCTAGAGCTGTCTTATAAGGAGAAGACAAGCCATCACAGTTACCCACATGGCACCAGCCTAGAGCTGTCTTATAAAAGGAAAGACAAGCCATCACAGTTACCCACATGGCACCAGCCTAGAGCGGTCTTATAAGGAGAAGACAAGCCATCACAGTTACCCACATGGCACCAGCCTAGAGCGGTCTTATAAGGAGAAGACAAGCCATCACAGTTACCCACATGGCACCAGCCTAGAGCTGTCTTATAAGGAGAAGACAAGCCATCACAGTTACCCACATGGCACCAGCCTAGAGCTGTCTTATAAGGAGAAGACAAGCCATCACAGTTACCCACATGGCACCAGCCTAGAGCTGTAAGACCGGGAAGTTTGAAACATTTACTGATATGAGGCCGTTGTTTACAGAACGTTTCTCTGCCCAGGTTAACTACATCAACTTCAAATGGAGGAAGGAGATTCTCTGCATAGTGTTAACCTGAATCAACTCAAGATGGAGGAAGGAGATTCTCCCCATAGTGTTCATCTGAATCAACTCAAAATGGAGGAAGGAGATTCTCCCCATAGTGTTAATCTGAATCAACTCAAAATGGAGAAAGGAGATTCTCTGCATAGCGTTAACCTGAATCAACTCAAAATGGAGGAAGGAGATTCTCTGCATAGCGTTAACCTGAATCAACTCAAGATGGAGGAAGGAGATTCTCCCCATAGTGTTAACCTGAATCAACTCAAGATGGAGGAAGGAGATTCTCTGCATAGCGTTAACCTGAATCAACTCAAAATGGAGGAAGGAGATTCTCTGCATAGCGTTAACCTGAATCAACTCAAAATGGAGGAAGGAGATTCTCTGCATAGCGTTAACCTGAATCAACTCAAAATTGAGGAAGGAGATTCTCTGCACAGCGTTAACCTGAATCAACTCAAATGGAGAAGGAGATTCTCTGCACAGCGTTAACCTGAATCAACTCAAGATGTCCGCTGCTGTTTTCTTTACCCATCTTGAGACTCCACAGACTGACAAAGGATCAACTGTCTCTCTGTGCTCCCAGACTTAACCAGAACAACCCGAAGAAGAACAACAAACCAGGTAGAAAACCAACGAAGAAAAAACACCACCAGCAGAGGAAAGAAACAATCCACAGGAATGGACACAACTCTGCTGACAGTGAAAGTGTTTCTAGCCAGGTATCAGTAGTTTCTAGACATCAGCACGGCCCGAAGGGAAGCAAAAACAACCCAAGATCATTCTCAAATTCTCCCCGCTCCATCTTGAGGCCTGACGCAGCAAAACAAGAGGTAGGTTTAAACTTGTAGCTTTTAAATGAAAATGTAATTGAGATCTTTTATACCATTGTATCTGTGTGAATGTTGCAGCTGCAGTTCATTCGGAAAGTATTCTGACCCCTTGACTTTTTCCACATTTTTAAAACTCTTTCCACATAAAAAATGTTTATCAATCTACACCACGAGACCCCATAATGACAAAGCAAAACAGGTTTTTAGAAATGTTTACAAAGGTATTCAGAACCTTTGCTATGAGACTCAAAAATTGTGCTCAGGGTGCATCCTGTTTTCCATTGATCATCCCTGACATGTTTCTACAACTTGATTGAGTCCATCTGTGGTAAAATTCAATTAATTGGACATGATTTGGAAAGGCACACACCTGTCTATATAAGGTTCCACAACAGTTGACAGTGCATGTCAGAGATAAACCAAGCCAGTGAGGTCGAAGGAATTGTCCATAGAGCTCCGAGACAGGATTGTGTCGAGGCACCGATCTGAGGAAGGGTACCAAAAATGTCCTGCAACATTGAAGGTCCCCAAGAACACAGTTGCCTCCATCATTTTAAAATGGAAGAAGTTTGGAACCACCAAGAGTCCTGACCAAGAAGCCGATGGTCACTCGGACAGAGGTCCAGAGTTCCCTCTGTGGAGATGGTTGTCCTCCCTGGAAGATTCTCCGTCTCTGCAGCACTCCACGAACCAGGCCTTATGGGAGAGGCCAGATGGAAGCCACTCCTCAGTAAAAGGCACATGACAGCCTGCTTGGAGTTTGCCAAAAGGCACCTAAAGGACTCTGACCATGAGAAACAAGATTCTCTGGTCTAATGAAACCAAGATCAAAACTATTTTGGCCTGAATGCCAAGCGTCACGTCTGGAGGAAATCTGGACCATCTCTACTGTGAAGCATGGTGGTGGCAGCATCATAACTGTGGGGATGTTTTCAACGGCAGGGACTAGGAGAATAGTCAGGATCGAGGCAAAAGGAATGAACAGAGCAAAGTACAGAGAGATCCTGGATGAAAAACCTGCTCCAGAGCACTCAGGACCTCAGACTGGGGGCGATGGTTCCTTCCAACAGGACAACCAAACCCTAAGCAGCACAGTCAAGACAACCACAGGAGTGGCTTCGGGATAAGTTTCTGAATGATCTTGAGTGGCCCTGCCAGAGCCCGGACTTGAACCCGATTGAACATCTCTGGAGAGACCTGAAAATAACAGTGAAGCAACACTCCCCATCCAACCTGACAGAGCTTAAGAGGATCTGCAGAGAAGAATGGGGAGAAACCTCCCCAAATGCAGGTGAGTCAAGCTTGTAGCATCATACCCAAGAAGGCTCAAGGCTGTAATCACTACCAAAGGTTCCAAAGGTGCTTCAATAAAGTACTGAGTAAAGGATCTGAATACTTACGTAAATGTTGATAGTTTTTTACTTTTTAATACATTTACAAACATAAAAAAATAAAAACAGTTTTTGCTTTGTCATTATGGGGTATTGTGATGTCATTACCGGGTATTGTGATGTCATTACCGGGTATTGTGTGTAGATTGGGGGGGGGGATGTATTTAATCAATTTTAGAACAAGGCTAATGTAAGATTGAGGAAAAAGTCAAGGGGTCTGAATACTCTCCGAATGCACTGTATATATTTACTAGATATCTTGACGTATCTTACTATCACTTAAGTTTCCTCTGGGAAAATAAAGCTATTTTATTCTAAACCAGGTGAAACAAGAGAATGGACGAGCTGCCTATCGGTACAAGAAGTGATGAACACTGTTTGAACTCTGTGAAGACAAGAGAGCTACGACCCAGAGATGGTTAACACCAGGGGACCTACAAGAGCGACCCCAGGACAGATGCACATCACTTGTGGTATGAAGATGAAGGATGCCCCCCTGTACCACCAGGATGATGGGAGGCAGCTGCAGTTGTCTACCGTTCAGCCATTCAATCCGGCTGCGTTGCGGTCTGACCTGGAATGTTGGCCTCACAACCAGAAGGTCCCCCAGGTTCCCGTGTCCAGACTGCGGCCAGAAGTTCTTCTCCAAAATTCAGTTTAAGTTTCATTCCCGGAGCCACACCCAGTACCGGCCGCACTCCTGTGAGGTTTGCCATAAAACCTTCTCCCGGAAAGGCAGTCTAGACGAGCACCGACCAATCCACGAGGTGGGAACGCCCCTTCGCCTGCCTCCAATGCGGCAGGACCTTCACGTTCAAATCCAACCTGACTCGACACATGCGGTTCCACAGCGACGCACGGCCCTACGTCTGCCCCCAGTGCGGCCAAAGCTTTCAAAATCTCCGACCACCTGAAGAGCCACATGACGGCCCACAGTGGGAATAAACCGTACTTGTGCCCGAGTGCGGCCCAGAGTTTTGTCCGTTCATTAGTCTGAAGTATCACCGGCTGAGCCACACCGGCGAGCGCCCGCTGTCCTGCCCAGAGTGTCCCATGACCTTTGCCGGCCGCACACCCTTATGATCCACCGGCGACAACACAGCAGGAAAACGCTGTTCTCTTGCCAGGACTGTGGGAAGCAGTTCAACGAGGGGTACCAACTGAAAGACCACGTTACAATGAAACACACAGGGGAGAAACCATACAAATGCTCCGAGTGTGACAAGTGCTTCATCACTTCGGCGTCTCGTAAAGTACACATGGTTGTCCACACAGGAGAGAAGCCGTACAAATGCACAGAGTGCTGTAGGAGATACAGTCAGAGTGGGCATCTAGCGCAGCACATGAGAAGACACACAGGGGAGAAACCATACAAATGCTCCGAGTGTGACAAGTGCTTCATCACTTCGGCGTCTCGTAAAGTGCACATGGTTGTCCACACAGGAGAAGAAGCCGTACAAATGCACAGAGTGCTGTAGGAGCTACAGTCAGAGTGGGTCCCTGAAGAGGCACAAGTGTGAGCAGCAAACCAGGTGAGAGGAACCTCGGGGCTATGCCCCAAATGGCACCCTATTCTCTAAATTGTGCACTAGGGCCATAGGATTCTGGTCAAAGGTAGAGCACTGAATAGGGAGCCATTTGGCTCACAGCCCCAGTGTTCTGAGTGTAGGAACTGGAGAGAACTGGAAAGCGGGTCCTTAAAGCAGTACAGCTGGAAGCAGCCACGTAGGTGAGAGGGTTCTCAGGTGTTTTGACGAGGGGAACTGGACTTTGTTCATACAGACACCGAGCTGCGTTCCCTATTCCCCTATATAGTGCACTACTTAATGACCAAATAAACCTACAGCTCTGATCAAAAGTAGTGTTGTTTCCCCTCCCCGTGTTACTGTTCCCCCCCTCCCGTGTTACTGTTCCCCCCTCCCCGTGTTACTGTTCCCCCCCTCCCCGTGTTACTGTTCCCCCTCCCCGTGTTACTGTTCCCCCCTCCCCGTGTTACTGTTCCCCCTCGTGTTACTGTTCCCCCCCCTCCCGTGTTACTGTTCCCCCCCCCCTCCCCGTGTTACTGTTCCCCCCCTCCCCGTGTTACTGTTCCCCCTCCCCGTGTTACTGTTCCCCCCTCCCGTGTTACTGTTCCCCTCGTGTTACTGTTCCCCCCCCTCCCGTGTACTGTTCCCCCCCCCCTCCCCGTGTTACTGTTCCCCCCTCCCCGTGTTACTGTTCCCTCCCTCCCCGTGTTACTGTTCCCCTCCCTCCCGTGTTACTGTTCCCCCCTCCCCGTGTTACTGTTCCCCCCTCCCCGTGTTACTGTTCCCCTCCCCGTGTTACTGTTCCCCCTCTCCGTGTTACTGTTACCCCTCCCCGTGTTACTGTTCCCTCTCCGTGTTACTGGTTCCCCCTCCCCGTGTTACTGTTCCCCTCTCCCCGTGTTACTGTTCCCCTCCCCGTGTTACTGTTTCCCCCCGTGTTACTGTTCCCCCCCCCTCCCGTGTTACTGTTCCCCCTCCCCGTGATACTGTTCCCCTCTCCGTGATACTGTTCCCCCCTCCCCGTGTTATTGTTCCCCCTCCCGCGTGATACTGTTTCCCCCTCCCCGTGATACTGTTCCCCCTCCCCGTGATACTGTTCCCTCTCCGTGATACTGTTCCCCCCTCCCCGATACTGTTCCCCTCTCCGTGATACTGTTCCCCCTCCCCGTGATACTGTTCCCCCCTCCCGTGATACTGTTCCCCTCCCGTGTTACTGTTCCCCCTCCCCGTGTTACTGTTCCCCCCTCCCCGTGTTACTGTCCCCCCTCCCCGTGTTACTGTTCCCCCCCCTCCCCGTGTTACTGTCCCCCCCCTCCCCGTGTTACTGTCCCCCCTCCCCTTGTTACTGTCCCCCACTCCCCGTGATACTGTTCCCCCCTCCCCGTGATACTGTTCCCCCCTCTCCGTGTTACTGTTCCCTCCTCTCCGTGTTACTGTTCCCCCCCTCCCCGTGTTACTGTCCCCCCCTCCCCGTGTTACTGTCCCCCCCCTCCCCGTGTTACTGTTCCCCCCCCCCTCCCCGTGTTACTGTTCCCCCCTCCCCTCCCCGTGTTACTGTTCCCCCTCCCTCCCCGTGTTACTGTTCCCCCTCCCGTGATACTGTTCCCCTCCCGTGTTACTGTTCCCCCCTCCCCGTGTTACTGTCCCCCCTCCCCGTGTTACTGTTCCCCCCTCCCCGTGTTACTGTCCCCCCCTCCCCGTGTTACTGTCCCCCCCCTCCCCGTGTTACTGTCCCCCCCCTCCCCGTGTTACTGTCCCCCACTCCCCTTCTTACTGTTCCCCCTCCCCGTGTTACTGTTCCCCCCTCCCCGTGTTACTGTTCCCCCCCTCCCCGTGTTACTGTTCCCCCCCCTCCCCGTGTTACTGTTCCCCCCTCCCCGTGTTACTGTTCCCCCTTCCCCGTGTTACTGTTCCCCCCCTCCCCGTGTTACTGTTCCCCCCTCCCCATGTTACTGTTGGGTACGGAGGTTAATTGACCTGTGGAGATGATCCCTTAGACAACTGTGCTGTATCTTGTATACCCTGCCTCTAGATCGTATCTGTTAACTATTGAATTTTCCAACTTATTTAGTCTAGTAAATAAAACCTTGAATGAATTATTTGTGGCATTGAGTTCATTTGCAAGACATTGGGTTCTTGGATGTTTTAGTGCTCGACAACCATTCAGAATGAGAACATAATCAATTGACTGTTGATTAACACTGTTGTTGATAGAGGGTTAGATGGTATACCGGTTAATGATAACTACTGATCGAGTTAATTCAGTCTATATTAAAACCCTTAATGGTGCCCCTCTTAGATTCATTTGGATAGGACTACCACATGAGTTAAATTAGATCAAATCATCTTGAATATCCATAGCCAGAAGTCACAACAGTTGCCGAGGTCGGAGGGGCAGCAAGGTTTATGCAAACCCCCACTGTTGCAAACCAAATGCTGGGCTAGAAGCAAAGGGAAATAATGTCTTGATGCTTTTTCTCCAAGTGGAGATCAAGTTTATGAATTGCCTGGCTGGACTGATGGGAGGGGACAGTGGATACGTGTCTTCCATACTCTTATCACCTTTGGACCGTTAATCAATCGTCTTGTTGTGAAAAGGACCAATGAATAACAAATGGTTCAACTGCACTTATGACACCTGAAGGAGCGTCAGTATATTGTTCGATTGGACAGATTCTACATAAAAAAATCGAAGAAACCCTCAGAAAAAAAGGTCAGAAAATATCTTGAAACTAAACAGGAAGTTACCAACGTATACTATGCCACAGGAGGTTGGTGGCACCTTAATTCGGGAGGAGGGGCTCGTGGTAATGGCTGGAGCTGAATCAATGGAATGGTATCCAATACATAAAACACATGGTTTGATGCCGTTCCATTTGCTCTGTTCCATTATCATTATGAGCCGTCCTCCCCTCAGCAGCCTCCACTGGACTATGGGTATTGATTGACAGGGTTTACATGTAATACAAATCCAATTTTATCCACCCGTGTTGAGGGCCACCGTGGCAGGTGTGTTGTTGCCTACCCTCACCACCTGGGGGCGGCCCATCAGGAAGTCCAGTTGTTGAGGGAGGTTTTCAGTCCCAGGGTCCTTAGCTTAGTGATGAGCTTGGAGGGCACTATGGTGTTGAACGCTGAGCTGTGGTCAATGAACAACATTCTCGTGTAGGTGTTCCTTTTGTCCAAGTGGAAAGGACAGTGTGGCGTGCAGTAGAGATCATCTGTGGATCTGTTGAGGTGGTATCTGAGTTGAAGTGGGTCCAAAGTGTCTTGGATAATGGTGTTGATGTGAGCCATGACCAGCCTTTCAAAACATGTCATGGCTATAGATGTGAATGCTACTGGGCAATAGTCATTTAGGTTACCTTTTTTGGGCATAGGGACTATGGTGGTTTGCTTGAAACATGTAGGTATTTCAGACTGGGTCAGAGAGAGGTTGAAATGTAAGATTCTTGCAAGCTGCATGCTCTGAGTACTTGTCCTTGTAATCCGTCTGGCCTTGCGGCCCTGTGAATGTTAGTCTGATTAAAGGTCTTTCATCAGCTACCGATGTGATCAAACAGTCGTTCCGAACAGATGTTGTTCTCATGCATGGTTCAGTGTTGCTTGCCTTGAAGTTAGCATAGAAGGCATTTAGCTCGTCTGGTCGGCTCGCGTCACAGTTTCCCTTTATGATCCGTGATAGTTTGCAAGCCCTGCCACATCTGACGAGCATCAAAGCTGGTGTAGCAGGATTCGATCTTAATCCTGCATTGACGTTTGTCTGTTTGATGGTTTGTCGGAGGACATAGCGGATTTTCTTATAATTGTCTGGGTTAGTGTCCCACTCCTTGAACGCGGGAGCTGGTTTACAGCTCAGTGTGGATGTTGCCTGTAATCCAGGGCCTCTGGTTGAAATATGTACCTGTATGGTCACTGTGAGGACAACGTTGTCGATGCACTTGTTAATGAAGTCGGTGACTGATGTGGTAAACTCCTCCATGTTATTGGATGAATCCCGGAACACATTCCAATCTGAGTGAAACAGTCCTGTAGCTTAGCATCCGCTTGATCTGACCACTTCCGTATTGAGTGCATCACTGGTACTTCCTGTTTGAGTTTTTGCCTGTAAGCAGGATTCAGGAAGATAGAGTTATAGTCATATTTGCCAAAAGGAGGGTGAGGGAGAGCTTTACATTTGTCTCTGTGTAAAAGTCGTCTAGAGTTATTTTCTCTTCTAGTTGAACACGTGCCATGCTGTTAGAAAAGAGGTCAAACTCATTTCAGTTTTACAGCATTATAATAAATTATGTGACTTGTTTGACTTGAGGTACTGGGCCTAGCCTGAAAAGACACTTTGAGACCCTCCCATATACGTAGTCAGGGGTCAGAATGGTACGGCTGTATGAGTGTAGTGGATTACATCAGAATGGTACGGCTGTATGAGAGCAGTGAATTACATCAGAATGGTACGGCTGTATGAGAGTAGTGGATTACATCAGAATGGTACGGCTGTATGAGAGTAGTGGATTACATCAGAATGGTACGGCTGTATGAGAGTAGTGGATTACATCAGAATGGTACGGCTGTATGAGAGCAGTGAATTACATCAGAATGGTACGGCTGTATGAGAGTAGTGGATTACATCAGAATGGTACGGCTGTATGAGAGTAGTGGATTACATCAGACCGTAGCATGTGAGACATCCCCTGAGTTTACTATCTCCAGGAAGTCAGCTGTGTGGAACCTTGCAGGAAGGAGGAGCACATTATGATGTGAACTGTGACAGAACGCAGTTATACGGTTGAGCCCTCGTGCTATCTTAACATGCACAGACAAAACCCATGGCCTTTTACACCATGTTCCGCCCTTGTTTCCACACATCTGCTAACTTGCCACGTAGACACAAGAGGTTGTACTTTTTCTATTAAAAAAAAACAAGTCCCGACTATGTTTGTTAAGCCTTCAACGCTGATCGCTTCATTTTGGCAAATCTTATAATAAAGTCGTTGTAAGAGGAATCTGCAGTCTCGTTTTCTATAGAATTGCTACCACACTAGTTAGCCACTAGTTAGCCACTAGTTAGCCATAAACTTGTTTGGTAGCTATTTACATGTTGACTTGAAAAGGAACAGTAACATAACCAATCTGTCTGACCATGTTTCTTATTAACATTAGAGAGAAAGTGAGCACATGTTCAACCCCAAAAGATTATAAACTTTATCAGAAGTGTGTGTATGTGCACTACCTGTACAATCATGAACAGCAGTAAGTTATGTGAGTCTGTTGTACTGAATCCAGGGCTACCGAGTGGTGCAGCAGAATTAGGCACTGCATCTCAGTGCTAGAGGTGTCACTACAGACCCTGGTTCGATTCCGGGCTGTATCACAACCGGCTGTGATTGGGAGTCCCAATTTGGGGATTGGACGTCAGGCTCAGTTGGTTCTGCATCTCTCTGGTAACAGCACAGAAGTTTGATAAATTTACACCTGGGTTTATGTTGCTTACGGTGATAAACACTTGAGAAAACGGCAGCAACTCACATTGTATCAGACCAGCCTCGAACTGTATTGGTTAATTTATGGACTCTTTTTCTCTTAGACATTAACGTCAGAATCTGGTTGTGGATGTCCCAACACAGATAAACATAATCAATAACTTCAATTAAGATGAATTGTAAGAATACATGTTGTTTGAAGTGTATATTCAATAAAGCCTATGCAACAGGTGCCAAAGCTGTGTGAGAGATTAAAATACCTTGTTTTTACGCTGGTCAGCAGCTGGTCCTTGTTCTTCTCATCAAAGACTCCATTCTCTCTCTCCATCTTCCATTACATGGATACACAACAGTATGTGGACACCCCTTCAAATTAGTGGATTTGGCTATTTCAGCCACACCTGCTGCTGACAGGTGTATAAAATTGAGCGCACAGCCATGCAATAACCATAGACAAACATTGGAAGTAGAATGGCTTTACTGAAGAGCTCAGTGACATTCAACGTGGCACCGTCATAGGATGCCACCTTTCCAACAAGTCAGTTCGTCAAAGTTCTGCCCTGCTAGAGCTGCCCCAGTCAACTGTAGGTGCTGTTATTGTGAAGTGGAAACATCTAGGAGCAACAACGGTTCAGCCGCAAAGTGGTAGGCCACACAAGCTCACAGAACAAGACCCCCGAGTGCTAAAGGGCGTAGCGCGTAAAAATCGTCTGTCCTCGGTTGCAACACTCACTACTGAGTTCCAAACTGCCTCTGGAAGCAGCGTCAGCACAAGAACTGTTCCTCAGGAGATTCATGCAATAGCAGAGCAGCCGCACACAAGCCTAAGATCACCATGCGGAATGCCAAGCATTGGCTGAAGTGATGTAAAGCTCGCCACCATTGGACTCTGGAGCAGTGGAAACGCGTTCTCTGGAGTAATGAATCACGCTTCACCATTTGGCAGTCCAACAGACGAATCTGGGTTCGGCAGATGCCAGGAGAACGCTACCAGCCCCAATGTATAGGGACAACTGTAAAGTTTGGTGGAGGAGGAATAATGGTCTCAGTCTGTTTTTCATGGTTTGGGCTAGGCCCCTTAGTTCCAGTGAAGGGAAATCTTAACGCTACAGCATACAATGACATTCTAGACGATTCTGTGCTTTCAAATTTGTGGCAACACTTTGGGGAAAGCCCTTTCCTGTTTCAGCATGACAAAGCCCCCGTGCACAAAGAGTGTTGATTTTGTCCACCCACACCAGATGCAATCAGGAGAAACAGGTTGAAATATCAAAACAAACTCTGAACCAACTATATTAATTTGGGGACAGGTTGAATTTAGCTAGCTTGCTGTTGCTAGCTCATTTTTCCTGGGATATAAACATTGGGTTGTTCTTTTACCTTAAATACACAAGGTCCTCTACTCCACAGATAAAAGGGTAAACCTAGTTAGTTTCTAGAAATTTCTCCTCCTTCAAGCTTCTTCCACTTTGGACTTTATATGGCAGTTGGCAAACAACTTTAAGGTGCATTACCACCACCAACTGGACTGGAGTGTGGACCTCAGTTCACCTTTCAATCACCCACGTGGGTATATGCTCCTAAAAACCAATGAGGAGAGGCGGGACAAATAGAATCAAGTTCTATTTTAGCCCCTGGCTCCACAGACGCTCGTTGACTCGCCCAAGCAGTGTGGATGCAATGATTGAATTAGATGTGTACATTTATTTTGCAACACTCATGTTACATGCTGACCGCACCATAGAGCGCATTCATACCTTAATAGAAAATGACTCAAGTAAAAGTGAGTCACCCAGTAAAATACTACTTGAGTAAGTCAAAGTATTTGGTTTTAAATAGTCTTAAGTATCAAATGTAATTGAAAACATATATTTAAGTATCAAATGTAATTGAAAACATATATTTAAGTATCAAATGTAATTGAAAACATATATTTAAGTATCAAATGTAATTGAAAACATATATTTAAGTATCAAATGTAATTGAAAACATATTTAAGTATCAAATGTAATTGAAAACATATTTAAGTATCTAATGTAATTGAAAACATATATTTAAGTATCAAATGTAATTGAAAACATATTTAAGTATCAAATGTAATTGAAAACATATATTTAAGTATCAAATGTAATTGAAAACATATTTAAGTATCTAATGTAATTGAAAACATATATTTAAGTATCAAATGTAATTGAAAACATATTTAAGTATCAAATGTAATTGAAAACATATATTTAAGTATCAAATGTAATTGAAAACAGATATTTAAGTATCAAATGTAATTGAAAACATATTTAAGTATCAAAAGTAAAAGTATAAATAATTTCAAATGACATCTATTAGGCAATCCAAACAGCACAATTTATGTTTTTATTTATTTATTTACAGCTAGCCAGGGGCACATTCCAACACCCAGACATCATTTACAAATGAAGAATTTGTGTTTAGTGAGTCCATCACATGAGGCAGTAGGGATGACCAGGGATGTTCTCTGTTTAGTGTGTCCACCACATGAGGCAGTAGGGATGACCAGGGATGCTCTCTGTTTAGTGTGTCCATCACATGAGGCAGTAGGGATGACCAGGGATGCTCTCTGTTTAGTGTGTCCACCACATCAGAGGGATGACCAGGGATGTTCTCTGTTTAGTGTGTCCACCACATCAGAGACAGTAGGGATGACAGTAGGGATGACCAGGGATGTTCTGTTTAGTGTGTCCACCACATCAGAGACAGTAGGGATGACCAGGGATGTTCTCTGTTTAGTGTGTCCACCACATCAGAGACAGTAGGGATGACAGTAGGGATGACCAGGGATGTTCTGTTTAGTGTGTCCACCACATCAGACAGTAGGGATGACAGTAGGGATGACCAGGGATGTTCTCTGTTTAGTGTGTCCACCACATCAGAGACAGTAGGGATGACAGTAGGGATGACCAGGGATGTTCTGTTTAGTGTGTCCACCACATCAGAGGCAGTAGGGATGACAGTAGGGATGACCAGGGATGTGAATTAGACCATTTTCCTGTCCTGTTAATCATCCAAAATGTAATGAGCACTTTTGGTTGTCAGGGAAAATGGAGTAAAAAGGACATTATTTTCTTTAGGAATGTAGTGGAGTAAAAAGGACATTATATTCTTTAGGAATGTAGTGGAGTAAAAAGGACATTATTTTCTTTAGGAATGTAGTGGAGTAAAAAGGACATTATTTTCTTTAGGAATGTAGTGGAGTAAAAAGGACATTATTTTCTTTAGGAATGTAGTGGAGTAAAAAGGACATTATTTTCTTTAGGAATGTAGTGGAGTAAAAAGGACATTATTTTCTTTAGGAATGTAGTGGAGTAAAAAGGACATTATTTTCTTTAGGAATGTAGTGGAGTAAAAAGGACATTATTTTCTTTAGGAATGTAGTGGAGTAAAAAGGACATTATTTTCTTTAGGAATGTAGTGGAGTAAAAAGGACATTATTTTCTTTAGGAATGTAGTGGAGTAAAAAGGACATTATTTTCTTTAGGAATGTAGTGGAGTAAAAAGGACATTATTTTCTTTAGGAATGTAGTGGAGTAAAAAGGACATTATTTTCTTTAGGAATGTAGTGGAGTAAAAAGGACATTATTTTCTTTAGGAATGTAGTGGAGTAAAAAGGACATTATTTTCTTTAGGATTGTAGTGGAGTAAAAAGGTCATTATTTTCTTTAGGAATGTAGTGGAGTAAAAAGGACATTATTTTCTTTAGGAATGTAGTGGAGTAAAAAGGACATTATTTTCTTTAGGAATGTAGTGGAGTAAAAAGGACATTATTTTCTTTAGGAATGTAGTGGAGTAAAAAGGACATTATTTTCTTTAGGAATGTAGTGGAGTAAAAGGACATTATTTTCTTTAGGAATGTAGTGGAGTAAAAAGGACATTATTTTCTTTAGGAATGTAGTGGAGTAAAAAGGACATTATTTTCTTTAGGAATGTAGTGGAGTAAAAAGGACATTATTTTCTTTAGGAATGTAGTGGAGTAAAAAGGACATTATTTTCTTTAGGAATGTAGTGGAGTAAAAAGGACATTATTTTCTTTAGGAATGTAGTGGAGTAAAAAGGACATTATTTTCTTTAGGAATGTAGTGGAGTAAAAAGGACATTATTTTCTTTAGGAATGTAGTGGAGTAAAAAGGACATTATTTTCTTTAGGAATGTAGTGGAGTAAAAAGGACATTATTTTCTTTAGGAATGTAGTGGAGTAAAAAGGACATTATTTTCTTTAGGAATGTAGTGGAGTAAAAAGGACATTATTTTCTTTAGGAATGTAGTGGAGTAAAAAGGACATTATTTTCTTTAGGAATGTAGTGGAGTAAAAAGGACATTATTTTCTTTAGGAATGTAGTGGAGTAAAAAGGACATTATTTTCTTTAGGAATGTAGTGGAGTAAAAAGGACATTATTTTCTTTAGGAATGTAGTGGAGTAAAAAGGACATTATTTTCTTTAGGAATGTAGTGGAGTAAAAAGGACATTATTTTCTTTAGGAATGTAGTGGAGTAAAAAGGACATTATTTTCTTTAGGAATGTAGTGGAGTAAAAAGGACATTATTTTCTTTAGGAATGTAGTGGAGTAAAAAGTAGTCAAATATATAAATAGTAAAGTACAGATAACCCAAAACGACTTCAGTTGTTTAAAGTATCTTTACTTAAGCACTTTACACCACTGGTTAATTCACTGCATAAAACTACGTTTGGAGCTGTAAACAACTTGTCAGTCTTATCAGATACATTTCTAAGTAAGAATTAAATAGTTTCAAAGTGTTAAAAAAATAATTGTATTAAGTGCAGAACATACACGGCACAAACCATTTGGAATGTGATATTCTTCTTATGGTCATGATCGTACAGGTAAATACTCACACACACACACACACACACAGAGAGAGTAGGAGACAGTCAACTTCTCATCCAATAGAGCCAACCAATAAAGCACAATTGATCAATTTGAAAAGGCATCAATAATTGTCATTTATCAAAGTCTAATTGATCAAGCAAATGTATACAATAATATATTATATGTATTCATGTGTATAAGAAGAACATTTAAAAGCACATTTGCAATAGTGTAAGTACCTCACCAGTCTAAGGATATTTGACACGTCCTATTAACACCTATGTAAATCAAATCAAAACATTCCATAGGTATTAGATACACAGTTATATCTCTGGACAGGCTAAGTGCTATTTCCTCCATATTGCTTCCACCTATCCACACACACTGACTCCGGTGAGGGCTTCCCAATCCTGGTCCGGGGACCCAAGGCGGTGCACATGTTTTGCTTTTAGCTTAATTCAACTAATCAACTTCTCATCAAGCATTTGGTTGAATCAGGTTTGTGAGTGCGAGGGCAAAAAAACAAAAATGTGTCCCCCTTTAGGGTCCACGGGACCAGGATTGGGACACACGGGTAGGGGCTTGGAAAGGATTTGGAATTTTGATTTGGAACACAAATAGGAAGTTAAGTGCTGAGAGGGTGGGGCTTCTTTCCTTGCATCACTTCCTGAGAAGTGATTTCCTGTCCACCAGTTCCTCTGTGTACGTTTGCTCTGAAGGGGTTAACACAGAGCAAACGTGTTAAAACAGACCCAGGATAAAGGTAGTGTGTGTGTGTGTGTGCTAGCTGTTCCTGTAAACTTCCAGTCATTATGCTAACGCTAGTTAGCAATGGGCCAGAAACTACCTTCAAACTGCACACAGAGACATTCAAATGTCCATTAGTGATAGAAACCACAAACCTACTCTAGACTTGATCAGTGTCTACAGATAACTTCAACATAAAAGTCATTATAAAAGCTACAAGAAGAAACCGATCACACAGCAGCATCTTCAAAGTGGAAAAGCATAAGAAATCAGTTCTCATGCTTGGTTAAAAAAAAGGGGATTGATAACCTGTCAACTGCTTGACAGCCAATCAATTGGTGAGGGGGAGGGACATTCTTGGCCCCCGCTGTACCCTGATTGGTCCAGATCCATACCAATCATTCTGATTTCAGTGTCAGGGTCCGTTGAGTCGAGTGTAATTGGTGCACTCAGCAGGGATTGGTTCAGGACAGTATAAAAAAAATATATATATAAATATATATATCACTGTTCTCGTCTGTGATTGGTTGGTTGTAATGTCAGTCACTAAGTGCTACCCAATAGGATGGTTAGTGCCGCCTCCACACTGGCGGTGTGTCTAAGATCCGGCAGGTCTGCTGCCAACAGGACCTCCAAGACCGAATACTGAGAGAGGTAGACAGAGGGAAGAGACAGATGCAATCAATCTGATTATACTTCATCATTGTTGGTCGACTAATGTACCTGCAGGCCAGAACACACCCAGTCAGTCAGTACCTGCAGGCCAGAACACACCCAGTCAGTCAGTACCTGCAGGCCAGAACACACCCAGTCACTCAGTACCTGCAGGCCAGAACACACCCAGTCACTCAGTACCTGCAGGCCAGAACACACCCAGTCAGTCAGTACCTGCAGGCCAGAACACACCCAGTCAGTCAGTACCTGCAGGCCAGAATACACCCAGTCACTCAGTACCTGCAGGCCAGAACACACCCAGTCAGTCAGTACCTGCAGGCCAGAACACACCCAGTCAGTCAGTACCTGCAGGCCAGAACACACCCAGTCAGTCAGTACCTGCAGGCCAGAACACACCCAGTCACTCAGTACCTGCAGGCCAGAACACACCCAGTCACTCAGTACCTGCAGGCCAGAACACACCCAGTCAGTCAGTACCTGCAGGCCAGAACACACCCAGTCAGTCCGTACCTGCAGGCCAGAACACACCCAGTCAGTCCGTACCTGCAGGCCAGAACACACCCAGTCAGTCAGTACCTGCAGGCCAGAACACACCCAGTCACTCAGTACCTGCAGGCCAGAACACACCCAGTCACTCAGTACCTGCAGGCCAGAACACACCCAGTCAGTCCGTACCTGCAGGCCAGAACACACCCAGTCAGTCAGTACCTGCAGGCCAGAACACACCCAGTCAGTCCGTACCTGCAGGCCAGAACACACCCAGTCAGTCCGTACCTGCAGGCCAGAACACACCCAGTCAGTCCGTACCTGCAGGCCAGAACACACCCAGTCAGTCCGTACCTGCAGGCCAGAACACACCCAGTCAGTCCGTACCTGCAGGCCAGAACACACCCAGTCAGTCAGTACCTGCAGGCCAGAGAAGATGAGTGCGACCCCTCGTAGTTTGAACTGTCGTAGCAGGTCCCTGAGCTCGTTGACAACTGTATAGTCTACAGTATTGACATGATGACAGTCCAGGACCACTGATCTAGGAGGAGAGGCTGAGGGAGACAGGGAGGGGGGATAGGAGAGAGGGGGGGCACACACAAGAGGAGGAAAGATTAGTCTCCCTAGGCAGACGGATTGCCTCCCACATTAACAATGTTCCAGCATTCCAGAATACACACACTCTCTCTTACCCTGCAGTGCCTGAGTGTATAGGACAGTGTTGAGGTACTCTGTGGAGGGGAAACTGAGTCCACTATCTAACTCCATCACCAAAACACCATGATCACACACCTGTACACACAGAGAGAACACACACACACACACCTGTTACACACAGAGAGAACACACACACACACACCTGTTACACACAGAGAGAACACACACACACACACCTGTTACACACAGAGAGAACACACCTGTTACACACAGAGAGAACACACACACACCTGTTACACACAGAGAGAACACACCTGTTACACACAGAGAGAACACACACACACCTGTATACACACAGAGAGAACACACACACCTGTATACACACAGAGAGAACACACACACCTGTATACACACAGAGAGAACACACACACCTGTATACACACAGAGAGAACACACACACCTGTATACACAGAGAACACACACACTTGTACACACACACCTGTACACACAGAGAGAACACACACACACACATTACACACAGTTACCTGTTACACACAGACACACCTGTTACACACAGACACACCTGTTACATGCGCACGTGCACGTGCACACACACACACACACACACAGCCCATAGTATTATGCACACACACACAAATGAATGCACGCACGCACACATACAAATTACCTTTATGCTGGGCCTGGCTACATTGTAGAGCAGCATGAGTCCAGAAACAACTACACCTCCCACAATGCCGTACTGCACCTCCCAGAAACTCAACAGGAAGGTGATCAGGAACGGCACCAGATCAAGCTCTAACACACAGATTTGAAAACACACACACACAGATTTGAAATACACACTGACACACAAAGATGTAAAAACTGTGAGACAAACACACAGATTCAACACAAACGACTCACTGCGTATCCTCCAGAACTGCATGACGACACGGTAGTCGACCAGGGGAGCCACAGCACAGATGATGACTGCTGCCAGAGAGGCTTTAGGGATGTAGTAGAATGCTGGCATCAGGAAGGCCAGGGACAACAGCACTACCACACCTCAACACCAGACAGATACCACACATTAATTACAGTATACTAACTACTACACAATACACTACCACACCTCAACATCAGACAGATACCACACATTACAGTATACTAACTACTACACCTCAACATCAGACAGATACCACACATTAATTACAGTATACTAACTACTACACCTCAACACCAGACAGATACCACACATTAATTACAGTATACTAACTACTACACAATACACTACCACACCTCAACACCAGACAGATACCACACATTAATTACAGTATACTAACTACTACACAATACACTACCACACCTCAACACCAGACAGATACCACACATTAATTACAGTATACTAACTACTACACAATACACTACCGCACCTCAACACCAGACAGATACCACACATTAATTACAGTAT
The DNA here is from genome assembly GCF_002021735.2 of Oncorhynchus kisutch. NCBI lineage: Eukaryota > Metazoa > Chordata > Actinopteri > Salmoniformes > Salmonidae > Oncorhynchus > Oncorhynchus kisutch. The sequence continues at coordinate 103,660 of NW_022262858.1, read as the reverse complement.
ACTAACTACCACACCTCAACACCAGGGGGCGTCAAACACTATACAATAATTACAAGTGTACTGCAGTATTATACAGTAAACAACTATACTACAACAACATTGCAGTACAGTACAGAGAGAGAGAGAAAGATGGATGGATAGGAGAGAGAGAGAAAAGGGAGTGATATTTGTAGTAAATTCTGTCTTACCAGTGACTATGCCTCCGGCTGGTGTACACACCCCTGTCTGGGAGTTCACTGCAGTCCTGAACATGGGCAGATTATACATGAGCGTGTATATAACACAAACACACACACACTACACAGGAAACACACGGACATTAGTGTTGTCACCATGTCAGTATTTTCCATGGCAAAAAATAAACACTAAGCAGACTAAACTCCTTTAAAACCTACTTTTGTAACATATTGTGTGGTACAACTTGCAAAATAAACAAATGTGATTCTGGGTGACAACATCAGGCTGTTTGTTTCCAACACCAGGACTGTTTCAAAAGCTTCAGTCTGCTTCATGTTGTGTTTCCTTTGTTTCCTTACTTCCTAGTATCACCATACTGGTGTCATGGCAACACTAATGCACACACACCTTCCGAAGCTTCCTGTGACTGGATAGGCTGAGACGAAGGATCCCATAATGTTGGTTAGACCAATAGCAAACAGTTCCTGGTTGGCATTGATCCTATAGTCATTCTGACTGGCTGGGGATTCAAATCAAATCAAACTTTATTCAAAGTGCATTTAAACTCACTTAAAAGCAAAGAAGATCGAGAAACAGAATAATTATGCAAGATTTTTTAGATATTCCATCCTCAATGTGACTTCTCTGGTCAAATAAATAAGAAATAAACATTTATCAACACACGTTGGTACAGAAAGAGCGCACCATTAACATCGCGCACACACACACACACACACACACACACACACACAGCTCTCACCGAAGGCTTTAGCGATGGCAATGCTCTCCAGTACTCCCATGAAGGGGATGACAGCCAGCCCTCCTCCAAAATCCTGCCACGGGATTGGTCAGAAAGGGTTTTCAATCACTCATATCCGAGATGTGATTGGACAACGGTGTTCTAATGACTAATTACTGTTCCCTGATTGGCTTAGCATACTGACCAAGAGCGACTGGGGACCTTTGCTGTAATAGCTACTTGTTACTTTTCACTGTAACCTAATTGGAAACACAATACTGTGACAACTCAACACTAACAAATCAATACTGTAATATCATTGGTTCAGCTCACTCTCCCCCTGCTCTCCCCAACGGGGATAACTCAATTACGACACCCACTCTCCAGTGTCAACTCTGTATCCCTATTGGTCTGTCCCCCTGTCACTCACCAACTCTCTATCCCTATTGGTCTGTCACTCACCTCTATGATCTCTCCGAAGCTGATGCTGGTACCGTTGGGCGTGGTCTCGAAGAGGGGAGGGGCTCTGAATGGCGGCAGGCCCTGGGATGTTTTCCCGGTAATGGTGAAGACCGGTGAGCCAAACGCGTTCCATGAGAACGCCAGGAAGGATGCCGCCACTACGACCAACGCATTACGCACTGAGGTGGGGAGACACACACATTATATACTCTCTCACACACACACCCTCCTCCCCCTACCGGTACTGACCGGTAGCGATGCCCCAGACCAGACTGTGAGCGGCCCTGGTGAGGAGGGCCTCCTGTTCTGACGGGGGTTCCAGGGTACTCTTCATCCACTGCAACGTCACCAGCAGACACAGACACAGCAGACCTAGAACCACGTCTCCTATCCTACACACACACACACAGCAGACCTAGAACCACGTCTCCTATCCTACACACACATTACAACGATATTACAAAAACACATTACAACATTACACACGTTACAACAACATTACACACACACAAAAGTGTAGCCTACTGTAGGCCTACTCTACTTGGTCTCAGGTATCATGTAGAAGGTGTAGACCAGTCCTCTACTCTACCTGGTCACAGGTATCCTATAGAAGGTGTAGACCAGTCCTCTACTCTACCTGGTCTCAGATATCCTATAGAAGGTGTAGACCAGTCCTCTACTCTACCTGGTCACAGGTATCCTATAGAAGGTGTAGACCAGTCCTCTACTCTACCTGGTCTCAGATATCCTATAGAAGGTGTAGACCAGTCCTCTACTCTACCTGGTCTCAGGTATCCTATAGAAGGTGTAGACCAGTCCTCTACTCTACCTGGTCTCAGGTATCCTGTAGAAGGTGTAGACCAGTCCTCTACTCTACCTGGTCTCAGGTATCCTGTAGAAGGTGTAGACCAGTCCTCTACTCTACCTGGTCTCAGGTATCCTGTAGAAGGTGTAGACCGGTCCTCTACTCTACCTGGTCTCAGGTATCCTATAGAAGGTGTAGACCGGTCCTCTACTCTACCTGGTCTCAGGTATCCTGTAGAAGGTGTAGACCGGTCCTCTACTCTACCTGGTCTCAGGTATCCTATAGAAGGTGTAGACCAGTCCTCTACTCTACCTGGTCTCAGGTATCCTGTAGAAGGTGTAGACCAGTCCTCTACTCTACCTGGTCTCAGGTATCCTGTAGAAGGTGTAGACCAGTCCTCTACTCTACCTGGTCTCAGGTATCCTGTAGAAGGTGTAGACCAGTCCTCTACTCTACCTGGTCTCAGGTATCCTATAGAAGGTGTAGACCAGTCCTCTACTCTACCTGGTCTCAGGTATCCTGTAGAAGGTGTAGACCAGTCCTCTACTCTACCTGGTCTCAGGTATCCTGTAGAAGGTGTAGACCAGTCCTCTACTCTACCTGGTCACAGGTATCCTATAGAAGGTGTAGACCAGTCCTCTACTCTACCTGGTCTCAGATATCCTATAGAAGGTGTAGACCAGTCCTCTACTCTACCTGGTCGCAGGTATCCTGTAGAAGGTGTAGACCAGTCCTCTACTCTACCTGGTCTCAGGTATCCTGTAGAAGGTGTAGACCAGTCCTCTACTCTACCTGGTCTCAGGTATCCTGTAGAAGGTGTAGACCAGTCCTCTACTCTACCTGGTCTCAGGTATCCTGTAGAAGGTGTAGACCAGTCCTCTACTCTACCTGGTCTCAGGTTTCCTGTAGAGGGTGTAGACCAGTCCTCTACTCTACCTGGTCTCATGTATCCTGTAGAAGGTGTAGACCAGTCCTCTACTCTACCTGGTCTCATGTATCCTGTAGAAGGTGTAGACCAGTCCTCTACTCTACCTGGTCTCAGGTATCCTGTAGAAGGTGTAGTAGACCTGCAGGAAGAACTCATGAGGTATGTCCTTCAGTCCCAGCACATTCTGGAGACAAAACAACACTGAATTAACACTGTCCTCATACAGGGATGGTGTGTGTGTGTGTGTGTCTCACCTTGACTTGACCGAAGCCTATGGTTACCGCGGCAGCACAGGTGAAGCCTTTGATCACCGGAAATGAGATGAAGTCCAGAAGAAACCCTGAAACCAAAAATTATCTAGAAATAGAACTTTGATGATCTAGAACCAGAACTATGAGGATGATCTAGAACCATAACTATGAGGGTAATCTAGAACCAGCACTATGATGATCCCGAACCAGCACTACGAGGATGATCTAGAACCAGGACTACAAGGTTCATCTAGAACCAGGACTACGAGGTTCATCTAGAACCAGGACTACGAGGGTGATCTAGAACCATAACTATGAGGGTGATCTAGAACCATAACTATGAGGGTGATCTAGAACCATAACTATGAGGGTGATCTAGAACCATAACTATGAGGGTGATCTAGAACCAGCACTATGATGATCCCGAACCAGCACTACGAGGATGATCTAGAACCAGGACTACAAGGTTCATCTAGAACCAGGACTACGAGGTTCATCTAGAACCAGGACTACGAGGGTGATCTAGAACCATAACTATGAGGGTGATCTAGAACCATAACTATGAGGGTGATCTAGAACCATAACTGAGGGTGATCTAGAACCAGAACTATGAGGGTGATCTAGAACCAGCACCATGTTCCAGAACTACGAGGATGATCTAGAACCAGAACTACGAGGTTGATCTAGAACCAGGCCTACGAGGTTGATCTAGAACCATGACTACGAGGTTGATCTAGAACCATGACTATGAGGTTGATCTAGAACCAGGACTACGAGGGTGATCTAGAACCAGGACTACGAGGGTGATCTAGAACCATAACTATGAGGGTGATCTAGAACCATAACTATGAGGGTGATCTAGAACCATAACTATGAGGGTGATCTAGAACCAGAACTGAGGGTGATCTAGAACCAGAACTATGAGGGTGATCTAGAACCAGCACCATGATCCAGAACTACGAGGATAATCTAGAACCAGGACTACGAGGTTGATCTAGAACCAGGACTACGAGGTTGATCTAGAACCATGACTACAAGGTTGATCTAGAACCATGACTACGAGGGTGAACTAGAACCAGAACTGCGAGGGTGATCTAGAACCAGAACTATGAGGGTGATCTAGAACCAGAACTATGAGGATGATCTAGAACCAGAACTATGAGGATGATATAGAAACAGAACTATGAAGACAATCTACAACAAACTATTATTTCTCCCCTACCCAAACGTAGTAGAGCCATGGCGGTCTGTATGGTTCCACAGATCAGGCTGAGGAGGACGGCTCGGACCGGGTCTCCCCCCACGTAGGAGGCACACAGCAGGGACATGATGGCAGTAGGACCCAGGGTTACATCCTTGGAGGTTCCCAGAAACGTATAGATGAACCCACCCATGAAGGCTGAGTACAAGCCGTACTGTAGAGAGGGGGATCATTTGACTTAAAGGAAGTAGAGAGAGCTGCACTTCCTAACCTCCTGCCAAATGTATAACCATATTAGAGACATATATTTCCTTCAGATTACACAGATCCACAAAGAATTAGAAAACAAATCCAATTTTGATAAACTCCCATATCTACTGGGTGAAATACCACAGTGTTCCATCACAGCAGCAAGATGTGTGACCTGTTGCCACGAGAAAAGGGCAACCAGTGAAGAACAAACACCATTGTAAATACAACCCATATGTATTTATTTTCCATTTTGTACTTTAACTAACTATTTGCACATCGCTACAACACTGTATATAGACATAACATTACATTTGAAATGTCTTTATTATTTTGGAAAATGTGTGAGTGTAATGTTTACTGTTAGTTTTTAATGTTTATTTCACGTTTGTTCATCCATTTCACTTGCTTTGGCAACGTAAACATATGAATCCCATGACAATAAAGCCATTTGAATTTAATTGAGAGAGAGCGAGAGCCAGACAAGACAGACAAGACAGACAGGGCGAGAAAGAGCGAGAAAGAGCGAGAGAGAGCGAGAGAGAGAGCGAGAGAGAGAGAGAGCGAGAGGTCTGGGTAGGAAACAAAAAGAGAGTAGAGGAGAAGAGAGGGGGATTGTAGGAGAAGAGTGTTATGTCAGGTAGCAGGTAAAAGAGTCCCCGAGGTAAAGCTGTAGTGTACTAAAACACGAGAGGACTTGATGACTATGGTCTATAGACACTCAGGCCTATGAACTGTGTCCCTATTCTCTAAACTAGTCATTCCCCCATAGGGCTCCGGTCAAAAGTAGTGCACTATATAGGGAATAGGGTGCCATTTGGGATGCAACCTGTCTATAAAGCTACATGATCCAATAACATGTTCAACATTACCCTCAACTATGTTTTTACTGTGAGGGGTTGGATAATGTAACAACATAGGTGCCAAAAGTTTATCAATACAACACTAGAAACAGCATGTGATCCTTCTGGCGTGAGAGGCCTTGTCCCAGAGATATAGCAGGTACTTCTACTACCACTCACCAGTACAGGTAGGCCTAACTATTTAACCCCGACTCCTCCCTCTCACCTGTACAGATAAACCCTGCCCCTGTCCCCTCCCTCTCACCTGTACAGATATACCCTGCCCCCAGCCCCTCCCTCTCACCTGTACAGATATACCCTGCCCCTGTCCCCTCCCTCTCACCTGTACAGATAAACCCTGCCCCTGTCCCCTCCCTCTCACCTGTACAGATATACCCTGCCCCCAGCCCCTCCCTCTCACCTGTACAGATATACCCTGCCCCTGTCCCCTCCCTCTCACCTGTACAGATAAACCCTGCCCCTGTCCCCTCCCTCTCACCTGTACAGATATACCCTGCCCCTGTCCCCTCCCTCTCACCTGTACAGATAAACCCTGCCCCCAGCCCCTCCCTCTCACCTGTACAGATATACCCTGCCCCCAGCCCCTCCCTCTCACCTGTACAGATATACCCTGCCCCCAGCCCCTCCCTCTCACCTGTACAGATATACCCTGCCCCTGTCCCCTCCCTCTCACCTGTACAGATAAACCCTGCCCCCAGCCCCTCCCTCTCGCCTGTACAGATATACCCTGCCCCCAGCCCCTCCCTCTCACCTGTACAGATAAACCCTGCCCCTGTCCCCTCTCACCTGTACAGACAAACCCTCCCCCAGACCCTCCCTCTCACCTGTACAGATAAACCCTGCCCCCAGCCCCTCCCTCTCACCTGTACAGATATACCCTGCCCCCAGCCCCTCCCTCTCACCTGTACAGACAAACCCCTGCCCCTTGCTCCTCCCTCTTACCTGTACAGACAAACCCCTGCCCCTTGCTCCTCCCTCTCACCTATACAGACAAACCCCCACCCCTGGCTCCTCCCTCTCACCTGTACAGACAAACCGCCACCCCTGGCTCCTCCCTCTCACCTGTACAGACAAACCCCTGCCCCTTGCTCCTCCCTCTCACCTGTACATACTATGGTCTATAGACACTCAGGCCTATGAACTGTGATCCATTGGATCCCTCACCTGTACAGGTAGGCCGGCCACCTCAGCATAAGCCAGGGCCTGTGGTACGGTGGTTAGACCCACGGTGAGACCTGCTATCAGGTCCATCTGGAGCCAGCTCAGCCTGTACCTGGAGGTGGAGAAAACACAGAAAGACTTGTGTTAGCTCCCCAAGGATTTAGATTGAGAGAGAGAGAGAGACAGAGACCAAGACATATGTCTTCAATAAGCCTTAATAACCCAGCTAGTTTAGTTTGGGTTCACTGTTCTGAACTCCCAGCACAGATAAGCATATGAATTTCCATGTGTCCTAAGTATCAAATCATGCAAATACATTTCTTTTTTATTGTGGCAAGGCGTCAGTGACATTCAAATCTATGCTCTTCTGTTCTGTATCCATGGAATTAGTCCACTGCGCCACCAGGATGGAGCTAGCAGGCCATGTTTTATTAACCCTTTCAAAGCTGTTCCTTTTAGCTCATTTAGACCCCATATCAAAGTAATCAACCACTCATTAAGATCAGGGTTGGCCAATTAGTGGGCACGGGGCCAACAACTGAACATAGGTAGAAAGATAAAGGAGAGAGTTTTGTTGACGCTGAGAACGGAATGTATATGTTTTTAAATAACATTCTAAGAACGTTCTTTGAACTTTAGGAATGTTTTCTCGTGGTTTTTATGGAAGGTTTTCTTAATGTTCTGAGAACATGACTTTAAATCGAACCATGAAGAAACCTGTAGAAAACGTCATGCTGAAGTACTGACGTTTCCACCTAAGAAACACATGGTTCTCAGAACATTATGTGCTAGCTGGGCAGCCTTTGTCTCTCATCACCAGAGAAAGAGATGAGGGTGGGACACCTACTTGGGTAACCAGGTGAGGATGGGGAGCCAGGCCTGGAGGGTTCTGTAGGAGCAGCAGGAGGTCATTCTCTCCCCCAGAGAGGACCTTCCAATCTGGGGCCCGGGCCGGTCCAACAGGGGCTCCATCATGTTGCCTGGAACCAGGACGGAACAGGACAGAGGAGGGTCTGTAGTTGGCGAAGGGCCGAACATGAGATGGAGGAGGCGGAGAGATGCTAATGTAGACAGAGAGCAGAGTCATAGACAGACAGGCAGACAGGCAGACAGGCAGACAGGCAGACAGACAAAGTGCTGACAAGCAGATTTTGAGACTACAGTACACACACACACACACACACACAAAAACCAATCCAATGTGTCCATTCCATAGACACACAAACAGGCAAAACCAGGAAGGTACTGTAGGTGGCAGCAGTAGGCCAGGTAGGTTGTGTTTGGTTACCTCAGTCCTCAGGGTGGGTGAGGTTCAAACTCGACTATAATCTGACATCCACGTCTCCACACTCCAACTAGGCAGGTAAAAGAGGACTAAACACCAAGAGAGCAGAGAGTCACCAACGTTCCCAGAACCGGCAGACCTCACATCATTCTAGAATCCAGAAAGGCCAGATCCTCCCAGTGTGTCTCCATTCCATGTGTGGTATTACTGGTTCACTCACTGTGATGAAAGAACAGAAAGAAAAGGAGAAAAGTGGTCAATTAAACCAGCAATAAAAGCCCATAAAGAACAAAGACAAAGATGGTAAAATAGAGGACATACTGTAGACTGTCGTCTCCTGACAGACTTAAAGGAACATGGTTTTGCTTGTCAGCAATTGAGTTTTCAAGATAAGCTACTTTCAAAATACAGAAATCATCCCCGTATGACGTATTCGGCATCATATGGTGATGATGTCTCTATTTTGAAAGTTGCTTATCTTAAAAATTGGATTGCTGACTAGCATAACATTTTGGGACTATGTCAACAATGGACTCATGGAACAAACTGTACCAAAGGGTCATTTTAGGGTGGAGTTTTCCTTTAACTATTAAAATCCTACCCACAAGTGTGAGATTTATATCAGGGTGCCAACCAAGATGAACTAGACTGTGAGCTACGTGCATTTATCAGTCAGTCTACTTTCACGAGTTCTGAGTTCTACTGTACTGCCAACAGAGCATGAGCAAAATATTTTTGGCTCACTTATTTATTGAATCTATAGTTTCTAAATTCAGTCGAGGCAAAAGAACATACGCAGATTGATTTAACTATCACCATGCCAACCCACTCCATTAAAAATCTATGGCTATGGTGTCACCATGCCAACCCACTCCATTTAAAATCTATGCCATCACCATGCCAACCCACCTGATTCCATTTAGAATATATGGCTATGGCATCACCATACCAACACACCCATCCCATTTAGAATATACAGCTATGGTATCACCAAGCCAACCCACCACATCCCATTTAGAATATATGGCTATGGTATCACCATGCCAACCCATCCCATTTAGAATATATGGTTATGGTATCACCATGCCAACCCACCCCATTTAGAATATATGGTTATGGTATCACCATGCCAACCCACCCCATTTAGAATACATGGTTATGGTATCACCATGCCAACCCACCCCATTTAGAATACATGGCTATGGTATCACCATGCCAACCCACCCCATCCCATCCAGAATATATGGCTATGGTGTCACCATGCCACATCATCCCATTTAGAACATATGGCATCACCATGCCAACTCACCCCATCCCATTTAGAATTTGCTATGGTATTACCATGCCAACACACCACATCCCATCTAGAATATACGGCTATGGTATCATCATGCCAACCCATTTAGAATATATGGCTATGGTATCACCATGCCAACCCACCCCATCCCATTTAGAATATACAGCTATGGTATCACCATGCCAACCCATTTAGAATATACAGCTATGGTATCACCATGCCAACCCACCCAAAATATATGCCTATGGTATCACCATGCCAACCCACCCCATCCAGAATATATGGCTATGGTATCCCCATGCCAACCCACCCCATTTAGAATATATGGCTATGGTATCCCCATGCCAACCCACCCCATTTAGAATATATGGCTATGGTATCACCATGCTAACCCATCCCATTTAGAATATACAGCTATGGTATCACCATGCCAACCCACCCCATTTAGAATATATGGCTATGGTATCACCATGCCAACCCACCCCATCCCATCCAGAATATATGGCTATGGCATCACCATGCCAACCCATCCCATTTAGAATATATGGCTATGGTATCACCATGCCAACCCATCCCATTTAGAATTTATGGCTATGGTATCACCATGCCAACCCATCCCATTTAGAATTTATGGCTATGGTAGCACCATGCCAATCCACCCAAAATACAGTGCCTTGCAAAAGTATTCTGCCCCTTTGAACTTTGCGACCTTTTGCCACATTTCAGTCTTCAAACATAAAGATATAAAACTGTATTTTTTGTGAAGAATCAACAACAAGTGGGACACAATCATGAAGTGGAACGACATTTATTGGATATTTCAAACTTTTTTAACAAATCAAAAACTGAAAAATTGGGCGTGCAAAATTATTCAGCCCCCTTAAGTTAATACTTTGTAGCGCCACCTTTTGCTGCGATTACAGCTGTAAGTCGCTTGGGGTATGTCTCTATCAGTTTTGCACATCGAGAGACTGACATTTTTTCCCATTCCTCCTTGCAAAACAGCTCGAGCTCAGTGAGGTTGGATGGAGAGCATTTGCGAACAGCAGTTTTCAGTTCTTTCCACAGATTCTCGATTGGATTCAGGTCTGGACTTTGACTTCTAACACCTGGATATGTTTATTTTTGAACCATTCCATTGTAGATTTTGCTTTATGTTTTGGATCATTGTCTTGTTGGAAGACAAATCTCCGTCCCAGTCTCAGGTCTTTTGCAGACTCCATCAGGTTTTCTTCCAGAATTGTCCTGTATTTGGCTCCATCCATCTTCCCATCAATTTGAACCATCTTCCCTGTCCCTGCTGAAGAAAAGCAGGCCCAAACCATGATGCTGCCACCACCATGTTTGACAGTGGGGATGGTGTGTTCAGGGTGATGACATGTGTTGCTTTTACGCCAAACATAACGTTTTGCATTGTTGCCAAAAAGCTCAATTTTGGTTTCATCTGACCAGAGCACCTTCTTCCACATGTTTGGTGTGTCTCCCAGGTGGCTTGTGGCAAACTTTAAACAACACTTTTTATGGATATCTTTAAGAAATGGCTTTCTTCTTGCCACTCTTCCATAAAGGCCAGATTTGTGCAATATATGACTGATTGTTGTCCTATGGACAGAGTCTCCCACCTCAGCTGTAGATCTCTGCAGTTCATCCAGAGTGATCATGGGCCTCTTGGCTGCATCTCTGATCAGTCTTCTCCTTGTATGAGCTGAAAGTTTAGAGGGACGGCCAGGTCTTGGTAGATTTGCAGTGGTCTGATACTACTTCCATTTCAATATTATCGCTTGCACAGTGCTCCTTGGGATGTTTAAAGCTTGGGAAATCTTTTTGTATCCAAATCCGGCTTTAAACTTCTTCACAACAGTATCTCGGACCTGCCTGGTGTGTTCCTTGTTCTTCATGATGCTCTCTGCGCTTTTAACGGACCTCAGACTATCACAGTGCAGGTGCATTTATACAGAGACTTGATTACACACAGGTGGATTGTATTTATCATCATTAGTCATTTAGGTCAACATTGAATCATTCAGAGATCCTCACTGAACTTCTGGAGAGAGTTTGCTGCACTGAAAGTAAAGGGGCTGAATAATTTTGCACGCCCAATTATTCAGTTTTTGATTTGTTAAAAAAGTTTGAAATATCCAATAAATGTCGTTCCACTTCATGATTGTGTCCCACTTGTTGTTGATTCTTCACAAAAAAATACAGTTTTATATCTTTATGTTTGAAGCCTGAAATGTGGCAAAAGGTCGCAAAGTTCAAGGGGGCCGAATACTTTCGCAAGGCACTTTATATGGCTATGGTATCACCATGCCAACCCACCCCATTTAGAATATATGGCTATGGTATCACCATGCCAACCCACCCCATACCATTTAGAATATACAGCTATGGTGTCACCATGCCAACCCACCCCATCCCATTTAGAATATATGGCTATGGTGTCACCATGCCAACCCACCCCATCTAGAATATATGGCTATGGTATCACCATGCCAACCCACCACATCCCATTTAGAATATATGGCTATGGTATCACCATGCCAACCCACCACATCCCATTTAGAATATATGGCTATGGTATCACCATGCCAACCCACCCCATCCCATTTAGAATAGATGGCTATGGTATCACCATGCCAACCCACCCCATCCCATTTAGAATATATGGCTATGGTATCACCATGCCAACCCACCCCATCCCATTTAGAATATATGGCTGTGGTATCACCATGCCAACCCACCACATCCCATTTAGAATATATGGCTATGGTATCACCATGCCAACCCATCCCATTTAGAATATATGGCTATGGTATCACCATGCCAACCCAACCCATTTAGAATATATGGCTATGGTATCACCATGCCAACCCACCCCATCCCATTTAGAATATACAGCTATGGTATCACCATGCCAACCCACCACATCCCATTTAGAATATATGGCTATGGTATCACCATGCCAACCCACCACATCCAATCACCATGCCAACCCACCACATCCCATTTAGAATATACGGCTATGGTATCACCATGCCAACCCACCACATCCCATTTAGAATATATGGCTATGGTATCACCATGCCAACCCACCACATCCAATCACCATGCCAACCCACCACATCCCATTTAGAATATACGGCTATGGCATCACCATGCCAACACACCCATCCCATTTAGAATATACAGCTATGGTATCACCATGCCAACCCACCACATCCAATCACCATGCCAACCCACCACATCCCATTTAGAATATATGGCTATAGTATCACCATGCCAACCCACCACATCCAATTTAGAATATACTGCTATGGTGCTGGCTGGCAAATTTATTTGACACTGGCTAGCCACGATCACATGACAATTTCGTTGAAGATTTACTTTATAAGTTGCATTCTGGTCTCATACAGTTTTAAATTTGTTATTGGGTCCACAGTCATTTTCATAGCTGCTCAGGCCTCAGGCACAGGCACACACACACAAAAAAAAATGGGATGTACGGCCTGCACCAGGAAGTCCAACACTTCAACTCGTCTGACGGAGTACAAAGCCTACCTCTACTGCTGGGTCAAGCACAGGTAGGTAACACACATTCACCCGTCACACGTACCCACACTTTTTTTTTTACCTTCATTTAACTAGGCAAGTCAGTTAAGAACACATTCTTATTTTCAATGACGGCCTAGGAACAGTGGGTTAACTGCCTGTTCAGGGGCAGAACGACAGATTTGTACCTTGTCAGCTCGGGTGTTTGAACTCGCAACCTTCCGGTTACTAGTCCAACGCTCTAACCACTAGGGTACCCTGCTGCCCCAAATACATACATACATACATATGTATGTATGCGTAACGACCCTGGGTTTATTACAATATACACTGTACAGACACACACGGACGGACACACACACGGACCGACGGATACACACACGGACCGACGGATACACACACGGACGGACGGATACACACACGGACGGACGCACATACTGGGAAGGCAAATACTGACTGGCAATAAAAATGATCCAGTGGAATGGACACAGAATGAATTACTTAAATAGACAAACCTATTTCCAGGCGATCTATTCTTTATGAAACGCCTGCGTTCTTCAATCACAATACATCTATTCTTTCGTTTACTGACCGCAGCAACTAAGCGAGGTCAGCAACATAATCACTGCAGTTTCTTCAAAACCACTTCCCTTAAATGTCACTTGCGCTGAGCAAGAAAGAAAAAAAGCGCGACTTCCGTTGCGTCCACTCTTCTCCGGCAAAACTTAAACACTCCGCCTCATGTGACCACGATCATGTGACCACGAGCATGTGACCAAAGTGGGCGGGGTTTGAAGCGCTGTGTTAGCGCTGTTTCCGGGAGTAGATCAAATTGATTTTCACACTGCATTTTCTTTGATCAAGAGAAAACAAAACATTGATTATTGCGAAAGTAATCAGTAAATAGAGGATAGGCTTACTTCAATGTAGAATATGTCAATAATGTCAAACAAACACTTTGACTGGAGTGTTTGAGATAAGCTTTATAGAGCTGATGCTATATTTTCTTAAAAAGTGGACTGCAATTTACTGCAACTGAAAAGATTGTGTTTACGATTTGAAACTTTATGAGACGGATATGGCCGTTGGTCATGATGTGATAGTTTTGTTGCTGGCGGTAATATGCTGTGTTGTAGAGAGCAAGAAGAGGAATGTTCTTCTTATTATCGGTATGTCCCTTTTTCCTTTGGGTTATTTTAACTGCAGTTGAATTAATCAAAGATCGACACTGCGTGTCACTTATCAATGAATTCGATCAGATGTATTTGTGAGTTTTTGACATCAGTTCTTCTACTTAGCTACTCGGTCAACACACTTCATCTCTCCCCCCTTCACTATCTCCACTCCCCCAATCCCTTCCCCCCCTCGCTCTCTCAGCGGACGACGCAGGCTTCGAGACGTCGGTCTATAACAACACCGTGGTCCGTACGCCTCACCTAGCCGCTCTGGGTCGACGCAGCCTGGTGTTCCAGAATGCCTTCACCTCCGTTAGTAGCTGTTCTCCCAGCCGATCCACCATACTGACAGGCCTGCCACAGGTGTGTGTGTGTGTATAGAGAGAAAGCAAGAGCGAGAGAGAGGAAAAAGTGTGTGTTCACCTCCTCCCTATGGGTCCTGGTCAAAAGTAGTGTACTAAATAACAGGGTGCCCTTTGGAACACACTCCTAATTTTTCTTCATGATGCATACAGCAACATAAAGTGGGGACATCCCAGATGGAACACTATACCCTATACAGTGCACTACTTTTGACCAGAGCCATATAGGGAATAGGTTGCCTTCCAGGGCAGGTTTAATATTCATCCATTCTGTTTTCCCGTGTTCCTCTGTCCACAGCATCAGAATGGTATGTACGGCCTGCACCAGGGAGTCCATCACTTCAACTCGTTTGACGGAGTACAAAGCCTACCTTTACTGCTGGGCCAAGCTAACATACGCACAGGTAGTTAACACACATTCACCCTACACATTCATCATCACACGAACACACCCACCCTTAGCATTGTCAAGACCTTACACACACACAGGTAGATAACACACACACTCATCATCACACGTACGCACACACAATCATGACAGGGGCGCGGGGACATGTGTGTTTTGATGGAGTGTACCAGAGTGCCAGTGTCCCTGTTCCTCCTCCATACAGGGATCATTGGGAAGAAACACGTAGGTCCTGGTCCTGTCTATCCCTTTGACTTCGCCTACACAGAGGAAAACAACTCTGTACTTCAGGTACAATTATTAAACCATTCTTTATATATTGTTTGTTTAGCGTTATTATGCTATTTTAGGATCTTATTTTATGACAATCTATGATTGTAAATTGGTGTATAATTAAACAGTTAATCAGCTCAACCAATAAATTGTAGTACTACTGCTACTACTACTGCTACTACTACTACTGTTATTACTACTGTTACTACTGCTACTACTACTGTTATTACTACTGCTATTACTACTGTTACTACTCCTGCTACTACTGATATTACTGCTGCTACTACTACTGCTATTACTACTATTACTACTGCTACTACTGCTATTACTACTGCTATTACTACTATTACTACTGCTACTACTGCTATTACTACTGCTATTACTACTATTACTACTGTTATTACTACTGCTATTACTACTATTACTACTGCTATTACTACTATTACTGCTACTACTACTGCTATTACTACTATTACTACTACTACTGCTGCTACTACTGCTATTACTACTCCTGCTACTACTGCTATTACTACTACTACTACTGCTACTACTACTGCTGCTACTACTGCTATTACTACTGCTACTACTACTACTACTACTACTGATACTGCTACTACTCCTATACTGCTACTCCTATACTGCTACTACTCCTACTCCTATACTACTGATACTGCTACTACTCCTATACTGCTACTCCTATACTGCTACTACTACTACTCCTATACTACTACTACTACTACTCCTATACTACTACTACTACTACTACTGCTACTCCTATACTACTACTACTCCTACTACTACTACTGCTACTACTACTACTACTGCTACTCCTATACTACTACTACTCCTATACTGCTACTACTACTCCTACTACTACTCCTACTACTACTACTACTACTACTCCTATACTGCTACTACTACTACTACTACTACTACTACTACTACTACTACTACTCCTACTGCTACTACTACTCCTACTACTACTGCTACTACTACTCCTATACTACTACTACTACTGCTACTACTACTACTACTACTGCTACTCCTATACTACTACTACTCATATACTACTACTACTACTACTAGGTGGGTCGGAATATCACCCGGATCAAACTACTGGTCAGGAAGTTCTTCCAGACCCAGAGAAAGGAAGAGGAAGAGAGACCGTTCTTCTTGTATGTGGCGTTCCACGACACCCACCGCTGTGGCCATTCCCAGCCGCAGTACGGAGCATTCTGTGAGAAGTTTGGGAACGGCCAGAGTGGAATGGGGAGGATTCCAGATTGGAAGCCAGAATACTACACCCCAGACCAAGTCAAGGTAAGGATCTGGTGCTGGTTCTGTTGTACTCTGTTCTATGCTAATCTATTCTAAGACAGTATATCACTTTCCACCTGCTATTTGAGAGTACTATCATTAATTATTTCATTGAATATAATATCATATGTAATATAACACTTACCCAGGTGCCCCAGTTCGTCCCAGACACCCCTGTAGCGAGAGCTGATTTGGCTGCCCAGTACACTACAGTTAGCAGACTGGACCAAGGTAAGAGGAGGAAGAACACACACACACACCGATATGAATAGAGAGAGGAACACACACCGACACACACACACACACACACACACACACCGATATGAATAGAGAGAGGAACACACACCGATATGAATAGAGAGAGGAACACACACCGATATGAATAGAGAGAGGAACACACACCGACACACACATGCAAGAACACTCACAGACGTGTATTTGAAATCTATTTATTACATAGCTAATACATGACAAGTAAACTTCTCCGCTGTAGGTATTAGTCTGATTCTACACCATGAATCCATCCATGGCCGTGTCCGAATACCCACACTAGCGTACTACATACTTAAACTGCATACTCATTTCTAGTAGAATTCACTCGTCTTTTCCCGACTCACGTGTTTGACAACAGCTGATAATCAGATAAATTGACGCACTACCAAAATGAACTCATGGAGGGAGTCAACGCAATCGCTCATCACATGACCCATTCAGAGTTCTGTTTTCTACATTTCTCAAACTATACTGAACACAAATATAAACACAACAATTTGAAACACTTTGTCTGAGTTACAGTTCATATAAGGAAACCAGCCAGGTTGATATAATTTCATTAGGCCCTAATCTATGGATTTCACATGACTGGGAATACAGATGTGCGTCTGTTGGTCACATTACCTTTAAAAAAATGGGCCTCATAATGGGCCTCAGGATCTCGTCACGGTGTCTCTGTGCATTCAAATTGCCATCGATAAAATGCAATTGTGTTCGTTGTCCGTAGCGTATGCCTGCCCATACCATAACCCCACCGCCACCATTGGGCACTCTGTTCACAACGTGTCCTCATCTGTGTTCCATAGGTATTGGTCTGGTGCTGGCTGAGTTGAGGGAGGCTGGTTATGAGAATGACACCTTGGTGATCTACAGCTCTGATAACGGTATCCCTTTCCCCAACGGACGCACCAACCTGTACGGATCAGGCACCGCAGAACCCATGCTGGTGTCATCACCTGAACACAGGGAGAGATGGGGAGGGACCAGCCAGGCCTACGTCAGCCTACTGGGTGAGGGGGAGCAGGAGGGAGGGAGGGACCAGCCAGGCCTACGTCAGTCTACTGGGAGGGAGGGAGGGAGGGACCAAATCAAATCAAATTTATTTATATAGCCCTTCGTACATCAGCTGATATCTCAAAGTGCTGTACAGAAACCCAGCCTAAAACCCCAAACAGCAAGCAATGCAGGTGTAGAAGCACTGTGGCTAGGAAAAACTCCCTAGAAAGGCCAAAACCTAGGAAGAAACATAGAGAGGAACCAGGCTATGTGGGGTGGCCAGTCCTCTTCTGGCTGTGCCGGGTGGAGATTATAACAGAACATGGCCAAGATGTTCAAATGTTCATAAATGACCAGCATGGTCGTATAATAATAAGGCAGAACGGTTGAAACTAGAGCAGCAGCACGGTCAGGAGGACTGGGGGCAGCAAGGAGTCATCATGTCAGGTAATCCTGGGGCATGGTCCTAGGGCTCAGGTCCTCCGAGAGAGAGAAAGAAAGAGAGAATTAGAGAGAGCATATGTGGGGTGGCCAGGCCTACGTCAGTCTACTGGGAGGGAGGGAGGGAGGGAGGGAGGGAGGGAGGGAGGGGAGGGAGGGAGGGAGGGAGGGAGGGAGGGAGGGAGGGAGGGGAGGGAGGGAGGGAGGGAGGGAGGGAGGGAGGGAGGGAGGGAGGGAGGGAGGGAGGGAGGGAGGGAGGGAGGGAGGGAGGGAGGGAGGGAGGGACCAGCCAGGCCTATGTCAGCCTACTGGGTGAGAGGGGGAGGGAGGGAGCAGGAGGGAGGGACCAGCCAGGCCTATGTCAGCCTACTGGGTGAGAGGGAGGGATGGGCAGCAGGAGAGAGGGGGGAGACGGACCAGCCAGGCCTCCCTCCCTCCAACCATCATTCAGAGAATGATGGGAGGGATGGAGAGAGAATGATGGTTGGAGGGAAAGAGAGAGAGAGAGAGAAGAAAAGGGAATAGGGAAGAAGGTATTGGTGGATTGACTGATAATAGCTGGGGAGAATTAATTAATGGATGTGTGGATGTATTTCTTGATGCATGTGTAATACCACTGTTACCATTAGGGGGAGACATAACTACCTTTCTACGGTATATGTTTGGGAGATCACCTCAAGGAAAGGAGGAAGGAAGGATTTTAAAAGTAATTTAACCACTATGTTTAAATCTCAATTTGCCTTTCCACGATTCCTCACATCCTCTCTCTCCTCTTTCTCAAAGCCCATTGGTGGAGAAGTTCAGAGGGGGAAAACCTTGGATGTTCTCCTCCAATGTGCTTTAAGGAGGCAAGGAAATTGGATGTGAGAAGTCACAGGAAGATAAATTGTGATAGAACCTAACCATCTCTCTCTCTCTCTCCCTCTCTACCTCCCTCCAGACATCACCCCCACCTTACTGGACTGGTTCTCCATCCCATACCCCTCATACTTCCTCCTGGGCACCCCCACCACCCCTGTCAGCCTCACAGGCCGCTCCCTCCTCCCTGCCCTAGTCTCCGAACCCTCACCCGCTGCCTGGCACACCGTCTATGCCAGGTAAAACCCTCACCCGCCGCCTGGCACACCGTCTAGGCCAGGTAAAACCCTCCCCCGCTGCCTGGCACACTGTCTACGCCAGGTAAAACCCTCCCCCGCTGCCTGGCACACCGTCTATGCCAGGTAAAACCCTCCCCCGCTGCCTGGCACACCGTCTATGCCAGGTAAAACCCTCCCCCGCTGCCTGGCACACCGTCTACGCCAGGTACAAAGGAAGGAAGGCACAGTGTGTTAGATGTTGGTGTTATAACCAGTTAACCACTGAGACTATATATATATATATATATATATATATAGGGTGGTTTCCCAGACACTGTGATTACACCTACTGTAGTCCTGGACTTAACAGCATGTTCCATGCAGATTCTCCGTTGAGAGTGATTTTTAGTTCAGGACTAGTTAGAATCTGTGTCCGGGAAACTGGCCCATAGTGTGACTTCCTTTCTTTGTGTGTATTCGGTAACACTTTACATTACAGGGTCCTTATGACTGTTTCATTATTATTTCAGTCTAACGAGTATTGTAATTACTCATTACTACACTGTACTTTGGATGATTGCTTTTTAAAATGTTTTCTTTGTTCTTCCACACTGTCTACGGCAGCCAGTCCCTCCATGAGGTGACCATGTACTACCCTATGCGCTCCATCCACCAGGGGGCGTACCGCCTGCTCCACAACCTCCACTACCGCATGCCCTTCCCTATAGACCAGGACTTCTACGTCTCTCCCACCTTCCAGGACCTGTTGAACAACACCCTGACCGGACAGCCCACAGGCTGGTTCAAGACCCTGCAACAATACTACTACAGGTACTGGTATAATACTATTATATACTATATTATACACTATTATACACTATTATATTATACACTAGTATACTATATTATATTATACACTAGTATACTATATTATACACTATTATATTATACACTAGTATACTATATTATACACTATTATATTATACACTAGTATACTATATTATACACTAGTATACTATATTATATTATACACTATTATACTATATTTTACACTACTATATATCTGAATAACACCCTGGCCAGGCGGCCCACAGGCTGGTTCAAGACCCTGCAACAATACTACTACAGGTACTGGTATAATACTATTATATACTATATTATACACTATTATATTATACACTATTATATTATACACTATTATACACTATTATATACTATTATACTATATTTTACACTACTATATATCTGAATAACACCCTGGCCAGGCCTCCCACAGGCTGGTTCAAGGCTCTGCAACAATACTACTACAGGTTCTGGTATAATACTATTATATACTATATTATACACTATTATATTATACACTAGTATACTATATTATACACTAGTATACTATATTATATTATACACTATTATTTTATACACTAGTATACTATATTATACACTAGTATACTATATTATATTATACACTATTATTTTATACACTAGTATACTATATTATACACTATTATTTTATACACTAGTATACTATATTATACACTATTATATTATACACTATTATATTATACACTAGTATACTATATTATACACTATTATATTATACACTAGTATACTATATTATACACTATTATTTTATACACTAGTATACTATATTATACACTAGTATACTATATTATATTATACACTATTATTTTATACACTAGTATACTATATTATACACTATTATATTATACACTAGTATACTATATTATACACTATTATATTATACACTATTATATTATACACTAGTATACTATATTATACACTATTATATTATACACTAGTATACTATATTATACACTATTATATTATACACGAGTATACTATATTATACACTATTATATTATACACTAGTATACTATATTTTACACTATTATATTATACACTATTATACTATATTTTACACTACTATATATCTGAATAACACCCTGGCCAGGCGGCCCACAGGCTGGTTCAAGGCTCTGCAACAATACTACTACAGGTACTTTTTGAAGGAGATCCCTTTATGTATCTGAGTTTAGAGAGGACAGATAGACATAGTGAGGGGTGTAGAAACCCCAGAGAACCCCTGTCGCTGCGGTGGCGTTTGTGGCTCGGAGTCAGGAGCTTAGACCGATACATCGAACACTATTATACTAGACTATAAACCGGGAACTTTGGGTCCTGGATGCTGATTGGCTGAAACAACTTTTCAGCCGTATGTACAGTGCATTCAGAAAGTATTCAGACCCCTTACTCATAAAGGCCTGCTTGGTGGAGTGCTGCAGAGATGGTTGCCCTTCTGTCTGGCCACTCTACCATAAAGGCCTGCTTGGTGGAGTGCTGCAGAGATGGTTGCCCTTCTGTCTGGCCACTCTACCATAAAGGCCTGCTTGGTGGAGTGCTGCAGAGATGGTTGCCCTTCTGTCTGGCCACTCTACCATAAAGGCCTGCTTGGTGGAGTACTGCAGAGATGGTTGCCCTTCTGTCTGGCCACTCTACCATAAAGGCCTGCTTGGTGGAGTACTGCAGAGATGGTTGCCCTTCTGTCTGGCCACTCTACCATAAAGGCCTGCTTGGTGGAGTACTGCAGAGATGGTTGCCCTTCTGTCTGGCCACTCTACCATAAAGGCCTGCTTGGTGGAGTGCTGCAGAGATGGTTGCCCTTCTGTCTGGCCACTCTACCATAAAGGCCTGCTTGGTGGAGTGCTGCAGAGATGGTTGCCCTTCTGGAAGTTTCTCCCATCTACACAGAGGAACTGTGGAGCTCTGTCAGAGTGACCATTGGGTTCTTGGTCACCACCCTGACTTAGGCCCTTTTCCCCGATTGCTCAGTTTGGCTGGGCGGTCAGCTCTAGCAAGAGTCTTGGTGGTTCTAAACTTCCTCCATTTAAGAATGATGGAGGCCACTGTGTTCTTGGGGACCATCAATGCTGCATAAATGTTTTGGTACCCTTCCCCAGATCTGTGCCCCGACACAATCCTGTCTTGAAACTCTACGGACAAATCCTTCAACCTCATGGCTTGGTTTTTGCTCTGACATGCACTGTCAACTGTTGGACCTTCTATAGACAGGTGTGTGCCTTTCCAAATCATGTCCAATCAATTGATTGGAGTCCGCCTGTGGTAAATTCAAGTTGTAGAAACATCTCAAGGATGATCAATGGAAACAGAAAGGACCGGAGCTCAATTTTGAGTCTCATAGCAAAGGGTCTGAATAATTATGTAAGTAAGGTATCTGGTTTTTATTTGTAATACATTTGCAAACATGTCTAAAAACCTGTTTTCACTTTGTCATTAGATGTGTGTAGATTTAGGATTTTTATTGATTTAATCCATTTTAGAATAAGGCTGTAACGTAACAAAATGTGGAAAAAGTCAAGGGGTCTGAATACTTTTCCGAATGCACTGTATATCAGACATTATAAACTGTGTGGTTCCAGCCCTGAATGCTGATTGGCTGACATCCGTGGTATATCAGACTGTACACCACGTGTATGACGACAACATGTATTTTTACTGCTCTAATTACATTGGTAACCAGTTTATAATAGCAATAAGGCACCTCGGGGGTTTGCGGTATAGCCAATCGTTTTTTTTTTTTAACTAGGCAAGTCAGTTAAGAACAAATTCTTATTTTCAATGACAGCCTACCGGGGAACAGTGGGTTAACTGCCTGTTCAGGGCAGAACGACAGATTTGTACCATGTCAGCTCGGGGATTTGAACTTGCAACCTTTCAGCTGCTAGTCCAACGCTCTAACCACTAGGCTACCCTACCGCCCCATATACTATGGCTACGGGCTGTATCCGGGCACTCCGTAATGCGTCGTGCATAAGAACAGCCCTTGGCCATGGTATATTGGCCATATACCACACCTCCTCAGGCCTTATTGCTTAAATATACCACGGCTACAGGCTGTATCCGGGCACTCCGCGATGCGTTGTGCATAAGAACAGCCCTTAGCCATGGTATATTGGCCATATACCACACCCCCTCAGGCCTTATTGCTTAAATATACCACGGTTGTGCAAAAATACTTGTTTACTTTTCTATTGATGTTGGTAACCAGTTTCTAATAGCAATAAGGCCCTCAGGGGGTTGAGGGATATGTCAATAGACCACACACCTTTGGGCCTTAATTACTCTCTATTATGTAGTGGTATAAGAACAGTAGTACCATCTTCATTACCATAGAAATGAAACCATACAATATAAAACTATACAATATAAAGCATAGGAGTCTATATACAATATAAAGGGTTCTATATCTATGATACTACTATTACCATAGAAATATAATGAATAGAATGGGCTTGGAACCTCTAACCCTGGAAATTCATTCTATTTCTATGACTACTACAGGGACCGCTGGGAGCTTTTTGACTTGCGGTCGGACCCAGAGGAGGCTGTGAACCTGGCTGGGGACCCGGCTCTCGCCCCGGTCCTGGAGAGCCTCAGAGACAGGTTAGTATTACTGTTCTCTAGGGATATTATGGATCGATTATTGTATCGTCGATATGGATATTATGGAGGATTGCAAAATTCCCAGAAATCCGGTTTGGAAGATTCCCAGAACCAGGATGGAATCAGCAAGAAATATGGAATTCTTCAAACACAAACTTGGGAATTTCGAGAAAGCCAAACCATTTTCCCCTTGGGGGTATTTCTTATGTTATAGCTTATGTTATTTGTTGTGTTAATTATTTCCTAATGTTATGTTTCCAGACTGCTGAAGTGGCAGTGGGACACTGGGGATCCGTGGGTCTGTGGACCAGACGCTGTGCTGGAGGACAAACTGGAACCACACTGTCGACCGCTCTACAACGGACTCTGACCGCAACTAGACCACAACTGGACTTTGATTGATTGTGGATCCAATCATATTTATTTTATAAAGCCCTTTTAACATCAGCAGTAGTCACAGTGTGATTCATAGTTAGCAGGCCTGAACCTCCACAGAGCAATCAATGCAGAAGAAGAATCACAGTGGCCAGGAACATCTCCCTAGAAAGAAGGACTCTAGGAAGTAAGATGACCCATCCTTTTCTGGCTGTACCAGGTAGAGGCTAAGAGTACATGTGGCCATTAAGAGTACATGTGGCCATTAAAGGGGTAGTTGGGGATTTTGTGCCAGCCACAACTGTCTTTATTTTAATGTGAGTTATAACCCATGAGTGATGACTATAGGGCCAGGAGTTTTGACCAGAAACCACCTCGTGACCTGAACAGGAAGAACTATGGGTTGTGATTAAGACCATCGATGGCTGAAAAACAAAACAAACGAGGCATAGCTTCAGTACAAATGTTCTGGACTTCATACAATGTATGTTTTGTATGATTTCAGTTTGACAACATCTAGATGTTGTTGGGATTTTATGCATTTTGTCAAATAAAGTATTTTTTTTGCTTCTCCTGTTTATTTCATAATAATGTCATCTTTATTTAAGTTTTTAAAAGCTGATATAGTTCTATGAACTAGTTGGAGCATCACGGTTTAAAGTCTCTTTCTCTTTGGTATCAAACTTATATTTGGGGATGGGATGAACGGAAATGTAAGAAGGAAACAGAAATGTTCTGTTTTATTTACAGACCTTTTCATTCCAAGCTTGTGTTAATTATTTCTGATGATGAAAACACATGTGTGATAGGCTACGTAGGCCTAACAGTAAAATGAAAACATATTTTATAGCCCAAGAGGAAAATCTAGGATTGTTTCTAGGCTATATTATATCAGCCTGTTGCACGTGGATCACACAAGTCGGCTACCATCAGATTCGGCTGAATCACAAGAACGACAGATTTGATTCACCGATTCGTTTTAAATCAGACTACTCAATTCCATTCGCGTTATTTAGTCAGATTATTGATGATCTGTTCTCCGATATTGGAGATGGATATTATTTAAAAAATATATAAAATATATATATTTTAAAAGTTTAATGGAGCCTCTGCGTAATTATTATATTCCCATTTGGTCATGTATATGGATGACAAGGTGGTATTTAATTAGGACCCCCATTAGCGGTTGCGATAGCATCAGCTCCTCTTCCTGGGGTCCACGCAAACCATGACATAATACAGAACAGTAATAGACAAGAACATCTCAAGGACAGAACTACATCAACAACAAAAAATTAAATGGCACATGTAGCCTACATATCAATACATACTGTACACCCAAACTATCAAATAGGGGAGAGGCGTTGTGCCTTGAGGTGTTGCTTTATCTGGTTTTTTTAAACCAGGTTTGCTGTTTATTTAAGCAATAAGAGATGGGAGTTCCCTTCAATAATGACTATATAATACTGTACGCTTTCTTGAATTTGTTCTGGATTTGGGGACTGTGAAACAAAAGACCCCTGGTGACATGTCTAGTTGGTTAAGTGTGTGTGTCAGAGCTGTGTGTAAATTGAGCCCTCTGATTACAATGAAGAGCAAGACGTGCCGCTCCGTTCTGGACCAGCTGCAGCTTGACCACACGACTGGGCAATAATCAAGAGAAGACTAAACTAGAGCCCACACTTGCTTTTTGGAGTGAGGTGTCATAAAAGCAGATCATTATTTATTACGGACAGACCTCTCCCCATCTTTACAACCGTTGAATATTTATGTTTTGACCATGACAGTTTAGAATCTAAGGTAACACCAAGTAATTTAGTCTCAACTTGTTCAGCAGCCACACCATTCATTGGTTATATAGGCTGTTATCTAAAAATGGGGATCTTATTTACACTGTTGTGGAGGTACGGGGTTCTACAGAAGGATAAACTAACAAGCGAACTGAAAACGTGTGCTTTTTAGGATAGCCTATAATTTACGAGCACTTGAACACTGTGGGTGTCTCTCTCCTCTCATTTCTGTAAAGTTAAAGCATCTGAAGCTGGACCTTTTATGACGAAATTCCAGTCATATGCCAATAAACGTAATTTACTTTCTAGTTTTCAAGAAACAGATGAGGATCGGTGTGATGTCACTATGTCAACCTCCCCAAACACAGGGGGTAAAGAGAAAACGCATACATCCGGATTGGATTGTTCATCTGCGTGCGTAAAGATGAATCATTCAATCTTTCTGATCCAATTGACAGGTCACGATCGTGCCGCGCGCCTATATAAAACGGTCACAACATTCGAGAACACCCAACCAACGGAAGAACCACCAACAAGAACGTCAGTTGATATTGGTAACCTAGGCTACAGCTCACCAGAGAAGAAGACAAGAACAGAAGAACCAAAAACATCCCGACGACAACCGAACCAACCGTCAAACCAACATTCCATCCAGCTGCGTAAAAAAGGCACGAGATGGAGAGGTCTGTTAGATTCGCCGTGGTGTGCGTCGGTATCTCCATGCTTATCTCGTGCCACCCTATCGAGGCGTGGTACAAGCAGTCCACCGGACCGAGCTACCACTCGGTCGGCCGAGCCTCGGGTCTGCTGTCCGGGATCCGGAGGTCCCCGTACATCCGGAGGTCTGAGTCAGAAGAAACGGTGATGGACAGCGGGGAGAATACCGGCACCGAGAACAACTTGGTGACTGACGGTAACCGACAGACCCCCGTGCTCAAAAACATGGTAAGTGTGATTTGAGAGGTAAAATCGTTGAATTAAAGTCTAAGGTAGATGGTACCCAAAGAAAATTAAGTACATTTATTCTGAGATTCTACCTGCACGCAAATTAATGAAGTGAATTGATTAGCATTATTACAATGGCAAAATTTGACAATGTATTTTTGGGGGGCAAAGTGCCGTAGTCACATTTAAAAATTTAAACATCTTTTAAACGTGAGATTATATAAATTGGTATAGACTAGAAAGTAGCGCGCCAGATCAGACCACTGCGTAAAAGGCGCTGTCCTTCAGCACCAAAGAGACGCGCAACTTGCCTACTGTCAGATAAATTAAACCGTTTAAGCAGTCTTTATACCCGATAAAATACATTGTAGACTATAGGCTAGACCTACGTGAATAATAGCCTATAAATAGTAACCTGAATGTGACAAAAACTGAACTAAAACCAACCTTTGACAAGACAAAATGTCTCAGTAGTCGGTCTATATTTCAATGTGACAATAAGTACAAATTATTTTCATTTCTTGAAATTTGTATCCATTTATATTTTTCTACATTTCAGCACATTTCCCCCAAACAGGTCTACTTTAATGTGCCACAATTAATGACTGAACATCATTTAACTCGCCGTTTCTCTCAGGCTATCTGTGTGACAGACATCTCTCCCAACCTGAAGAGCTGCGAGCTGCTGCGGGACGGGACGAGTACGTTCCAGTGCAAGGCTGACGTGTTCCTCTCCCTGGACTCGCTGGACTGCCTGGCCGCGTGAGACCAACAAATCTCCCGCCGGCGCCAACAACAACAGTTGACTTTCCGCGAGGTAGAACGGGCTAGAACGCAGGCAGCGTGAGAGAAAAAGGACCGGTGATCGATGATGACATTGAATGTTTTCGCATCATTTATATATATATAAAAAAAACGGATGTGAATAATGTTTGTTTAATACTAGCGGTGTAAAACAAAACAAAAAAAGACTAAACGAAAAACCCAAAGTGCAATGTGTGTGAGAGAAAGTTGTTACTAGGCTACAAAGCTATCTTTTGTCACCCCCCCCCACACTCCCCTATATTCCTATGCCGACCCTCACCCAGATGCTCCCTTGTAGGTTACCTGCGTTGCCTAATGTAGGCTATTATTACATGTTCATAAATCGTTGCCTGCTGAGCAGAACCTGTCCAAGTACTTTTATTTATTTTATTAAAATGAACAAATATCGCTAATTTGATTGGTGTACATTTGTATTTATGCTTGACTGATAGTAGCCTAGGCTACATATTCATTGTGGAAACAAATGAAGATGTTATTTTGTGCAGTTGGACCTAGCCTATTTCAAAGCCTCAGCAACAGAAATCACTTATATTGAAGTATTTTCATCCTGACAATGTTTTTCACTGAAGCAAATTTTTCTGCAGTCAGTTGCACTACATAGCCTATTCTATACGGGGTAGTTAGAGCCCTGAATGCTGATTGGCTGAAAGCCATGGTATATCAGACCATATACCATGAGTATGACAACAAGTACTGTTCGAATTACATTGGTAACAAAGTTTATAACAGCAATATGGCACCTCAGGGGTTTGTGGTATATGGCCAATATACCACGGCTAAGGGCTGTATCAAGGCACTCCTCAGTGTGTCGTGCTTAAGAACAGCCCTTAGCCGTGGTATATTGCATATATACCACACCGCCCTCAGGCCTTATTACTTAAATCTGCTTTGTTTACTTCCTAAAAACGACGACACGGCCAGTAAACAAACGACTCCGAAACATTCAAATAATTATTTCATCGGCATAGCCAATTAATCTGAAGACACCAAGGTCAAGTTATTTCACAAGATCAACTGAATTATAATCCAATTCTGTGTCCAAATCTCAACCCAAAAACTCAAGATTAAAATGTTATTAGATGACAGAAGCATATAAAACAGATTTTAAATACGACAAGACCCCCATAAACGGGCACAATTAGGAATGATTCTTATAAATACATAATGGTAAGATTTTATTTCTCAAATGCTTAGACAATAGTTTGATAGCAATAGTCTTCCAACAGATACTTGTCTGTTGAGCAATTTAGACAAAAATCCCCAAATGAATGACAGAATAAAACATGTAAATTAAGAAAAAAGAGGAGAGAGAAAGGAAGAGGTGTTTGAGAGAAGGGGAGAGAGAGAGGAAGAGGTGTTTGAGAGAGAGAGAGCAAGAGAGAGGAAAGGAGAGCAGGACACAAGAGTGATGAGATTTACTGCAGTTAAATAAAGCCAGTTGTTTTCTGTGATCTCTGTCCCATTAAGGAGTGATAGGCATTGATGGATGGGAGGAAAATGCACGTAGTCTGTATGCATGAGAGAACCCCTTAACACACACACAGTATGGATGAGTGAACCCCTTACCTCACACACACAGTCTGTATGGATGAGTGACCCATAACTCCACACCTCCACACCAGTACCACACTGCCCGCGCATCTAATGGACAAACGGTAAATCCTCCTGCCTGCCCACACACACACTAAGACATGCACTAAGCTGAGTGAGCATTTAGCCGGATGACTGTAACCGAGCAACCAAAGATGAGAGTAAACCTATCATTACCGTCTACAGGGTCCCTCCAATGAGCTCTGGTATGAATCAGAAATATAACAAGTATGTTAAGAATTAAAATGTTGATGTTGTATTATTCCTATTCTGATTAGGGTTGCATAGCAACAACAATAACACAAATAAATATGTACCATAGTCCATGATTGTTCACAAAAACAAGGAGAGGGAAGTGAAATGTTCCCCCAATGGACCTCCTCCTCGTTCCGGGGAAGTGAAATGTTCCCCCAATGGACCTCCTCCTCGTTCCGGGAAGTGAAATGTTCTCCAATGGACCTCCTCCTCGTTCCGGGAAGTGAAATGTTCTCCAATGGACCTCCTCCTCGTTCCGGGAAGTCAAATGTTCTCCAATGGACCTCCTCCTCGTTCCGTGAAGTCAAATGTTCTCCAATAGACCTCCTCCTCGTTCCGTGAAGTCAAATGTTCTCCAATAGACCTCCTCCTCGTTCCGTGAAGTCAAATGTTCTCCAATGGACCTCCTCCTCGTTCCGTGAAGTCAAATGTTCTCCAATAGACCTCCTCCTCGTTCCGGGAAGTCAAATGTTCTCCAATAGACCTCCTCCTCGTTCCGTGAAGTCAAATGTTCTCCAATAGACCTCCTCCTCGTTCCGTGAAGTCAAATGTTCTCCAATGGACCTCCTCCTCGTTCCGTGAAGTCAAATGTTCTCCAATAGACCTCCTCCTCGTTCTGGGAAGTCAAATGTTCTCCAATAGACCTCCTCCTCGTTCCGGGAAGTCAAATGTTCTCCAATAGACCTCCTCGTTCCGGGAAGTCAAATGTTCTCCAATAGACCTCCTCCTCGTTCCGTGAAGTCAAATGTTCTCCAATAGACCTCCTCCTCGTTCCGGGAAGTCAAATGTTCTCCAATAGACCTCCTCCTCGTTCCGGGAAGTCAAATGTTCTCCAATAGACCTCCTCCTCGTTCCGTGAAGTCAAATGTTCTCCAATAGACCTCCTCCTCGTTCCGTGAAGACAAATGTTCTCCAATAGACCTCCTCCTCGTTCTGGGAAGTCATGTATACAGTTCCAGAGGAACTGAACCGATGGGTCTTTCATTATGAAGTCGACTTAAACACGCTTTTCTTCCGTAACCAGAAAACAGAGTAGGTTGACGGAGCCCCTAGTCACTGATCTTGGGTCAGTTTTCCATTATCCCCACTAACGGTTAAAGTGGAAATCAGCAGTTGAAACAATAACAAAGCGTCCTCCCCGCCCGTTTTGGTAAACAGCTGAGGGACGGGGCTGGAGAAGTGTAACCTCTCTCAAATGCATAGCTAGAGCTATGGATGCAAAGACTGTCAATCCATGATATCAACATTCTAGTTTGAACCATGTTGAGGCTATTTGTTCACATTTACGTTGTTTACAAACGGAGTAAAACAAGCGTATATTTTGAATTAAGCTCATGAGCCATTTATAAGTTCCATTCTTCAAGAATCAATGGGCCAGTTGCTAAGTCCAAAAATGGACGTAGCAACAGCTGATTGACCCTTTAAGGTTATGATTTGGTGAGGGGAAGCTGAGTCTAGCTCTGTACCGAGGGAAACTTCACCCCAGAGTCCAGAAGCCAACCAGCACCATCGGAACTGTTAGAACTCATAGGAACTCTTAGAACCAATCATAGCAGAGAGACGGCCTCTAGGTTCTCTTTGATGATGGTGTCCATGACTACCTGGAAGACAATCTGTACGTTGGAGGTGTCCGTTGCCGTGGTGAAGTGGTGGTAGATGAGTTTGCTGGGCGTGGCGTTGAGAGACACAAACATTCCGGCAATGTATCGGGCCGCAGCGTCAACGTCACAGTCTGCACCTGAGGAGAGAGAGAGGGAGAGGGAGAGAGAGGGAAGAGGGGGAGATGGAAAGAAAGAGGGTTTAAGGCAATACCGTTTTCAGAGTTAGTTTCATATCTTGATAAGATGTTGTATTATCATGATGGCTTCATCCAATCTCAAGCCTGTATATTGTTATTTTATCAATGACAAAGAAGGCCATTTCATGTCAAACACCAATGGATTGCAATAGCATTATCAGTCTGGTCACATATGTTTTACCTATTGCGTGTGGTGCACGTGTCGTGTATGTGTGTGTATTAGGGTGTGGTCAGCGTGACTGACCTTTAAACTGCGGCACATACAGCCGCAGATGCCGCCCCGAATGTAAAATCTTCTCTTGAAAAAGATCGATCTTGTTCATAAATAAGATCTGCAATAAATAAACAAATACATGAATAAATCAAAAATATCCGACATCCCTGGTCGGCAATTATACACAAATAAATAACGCGGTAAACAAACATACAGATGAACAATAGGGAGGATGTTCAATCAATGTTCAAACAACGTTCAATCAATGTTCAATCAACGTTCAATCAATGTTCAATCAACGTTCAATCAATGTTCAATCAACGTTCAATCAACGTTCAATCAATGTTCAATCAACGTTCAATCAATGTTCAATCAACGTTCAATCAACGTTCAATCAACGTTCAATCAATGTTCAATCAACGTTCAATCAACGTTCAATCAATGTTCAAACAAGAATAATATTGTGGTTACTGGTGTCAAAACATTTACTGTAAATACCACTTCCATGTGATACGGATATAACTGCAGACTTATACTACTCATCAATCAACCGTAAATGCCAGTTGATGAATGGTCAAATCTGTACATGTGATCGGGAGAGCGATCACTGGCGAATTCAGATCAATTACCTAGTGAAGCCTTGGCTACAGGAGGATTGATTGAGCTCACTGTCGCAAGTATTGTGGTGTGAGTCAACACACTGTCCCTGACTGACTGTCCCTTTCACAGTACACAACACTGACTGTCCCTTTCACAGTACACAACACTCTGACTCAGTGGCTTGCATCCCAAATGGCGTGCTATTCCCTATATAGTGCACTACTTTGTTTACCAGGGCCCATATGAAGGGACATAAAGGGAACCGGGTGACATTTGGGCCGCATCTTTAGTTCACTGTAGTGGTTCACTAGTGGACCAATTAAAAGTCTATGAGGAGTTCTCATTCTACCTGGCTCTGGTGCATTTGGTTAAAAGAACAACAACTAGCTAGATAATGATGGATGAACTGAGTTGAATGAAGAGAATAATGAGAGTGTGTGTGTGTGAATGTGGTGTGTAATTAACACAGTGGAACAGTGGGTGGAGGGTTATAGGTTAGCAGACTCACAGACACACCCTGATTAGATTCATTACTCGGTCTCACACACGTACGCATGCACACACCACCACCCCAAGTGGGCATGAAAAACACACTAAAGGAGGTCCCATTAAACAAGCTCGTTACACCGTCTTTCATTTGATGAGGGCGGGTGTGTGTGTTGGTGTGTGTGTTGGTGTGTGTGTGTGGGCTGGAAGCTGAATGCACCTAAATTACTGTTCGCTGTTTAATTACGAGTGACAAGGGACCTATTAGAACAAAGCCTGTGGTCGGTCGTGTGTGTGTGTGTGTGTGTGTGTGTGTGTGTGTAGGTGTGTGTAGGTGTGTGTGTGTAGGTGTATAGGTGTGTGTGTGTGTGTGTATGTACGCGTGTGTGTAGGTGTGTGGTGAGATATTGCAGAGGCATGTCCACTCAGAAGCCACGAGTGACATAAATGACAAGTGAGAAAGAGAGAGAACGAGATGGAGAAAGACATCCACCATGTTTGCTTCACTCATCCGTTCCCACTCTGTCCTCCCCATGGACTCTCTATGCGTAACAGTGAGTGTCTAGTGTGTGTAGCGTGTGTGTAGCGTGTGTGTGTGTAGCGTCTTCTCCATCCTGTCCATTAGCAAAAGGACAACTAGAGGACAACCATGTCAACCAAACTCTGTTTAGACTTGGTCAAGTAGCTGTAACTATCAACCAAACCCTGTTTAGACTTGGCCAAGTAGCTGTAACTATCAACCAAACTCTGTTTAGACTTGGCCAAGTAGCTGTAACTATCAACCAAACTCTGTTTAGACTTGGCCAAGTAGCTGTAACTATCAACCAAACCCTGTTTAGACTTGGCCAAGTAGCTGTAACTATCAACCAAACCCTGTTTAGACTTGGCCAAGTAGCTGTAACTATCAACCAAACCCTGTTTAGACTTGGCCAAGTAGCTGTAACTATCAACCAAACCCTGTTTAGACTTGGCCAAGTAGCTGTAACTATCAACCAAACCCTGTTTAGACTTGGCCAAGTAGCTGTAACTATCAACCAAACTCTGTTTAGACTTGGCCAAGTAGCTGTAACTATCAACCAAACCCTGTTTAGACTTGGCCAAGTAGCTGTAACTATCAACCAAACCCTGTTTAGACTTGGCCAAGTAGCTGTAACTATCAACCAAACCCTGTTTAGACTTGGCCAAGTAGCTGTAACTATCAACCAAACCCTGTTTAGACTTGGCCAAGTAGCTGTAACTATCAATGGAAGAGTTTCTGTACGGATGGGACTTTTCTAGCCATAATAAAATAAAATAAAATAAATCATGGCAAAATCTGTGCACTACAACATTTGAAAAGATAAATAAATTAACTTGCATGCTAGGCTAGTTTGGCATATTTTCTTCTAGTCCAGCCTGCTGGTTACATGATCTCTTACCAAACACCATTCTTTCAGACGTTTGACGTCGTTGACGGTCCATCTGTTCTCTCTCATTGACTCCTGTGTATTCTAATTCCAGCGTGTACAAGGTTGTTTACAAGCGCAATTTTTTTTTTGCTTTTCGTTTGAATTGGGCTTTAGACTAGGCCTTACCACTGAGGTACCCCGTTATAGAGCCTGTCTGTTACCACTGAGGTACTACAGTATAGAGACTGTCTGTTACCACTGAGGTACCCCGTTATAGAGACTGTCTGTTACCACTGAGGTACTACAGTATAGAGACTGTCTGTTACCACTGAGGTACCACAGTATAGAGACTGTATGTTACCACTGAGGTCCTACAGTATAGAGACTGTCTGTTACCACTGAGGTCCTACAGTATAGAGACTGTCTGTTCCCACTGAGGTCCTACAGTATAGAGACTGTCTGTTCCCACTGAGGTCCTACAGTATAGAGACTGTCTGTTACCACTGAGGTCCTACAGTATAGAGACTGTCTGTTACCACTGAGGTCCTACAGTATAGAGACTGTCTGTTACCACTGAGGTACTACAGTATAGAGACTGTCTGTTACCACTGAGGTACCCCGTTATAGAGACAGTCTGTTACCACTGAGGTCCTACAGTATAGAGACTGTCTGATACCACTGAGGTCCTACAGTATAGAGACTGTCTGTTACCACTGAGGTCCTACAGTATAGAGACTGTCTGTTCCCACTGAGGTCCTACAGTATAGAGACTGTCTGTTCCCACTGAGGTCCTACAGTATAGAGACTGTCTGTTCCCACTGAGGTCCTACAGTATAGAGACGGTCTGTTCCCACTGAGGTCCTACAGTATAGAGAAGGTCTGTTCCCACTGAGGTCCTACAGTATAGAGACGGTCTGTTCCCACTGAGTTCCTACAGTATAGAGACTGTCTGTTCCCACTGAGGTCCTACAGTATAGAGACTGTCTGTTCCCACTGAGGTCCTACAGTATAGAGACTGTCTATTACCACTGAGGTCCTACAGTATAGAGACTGTCTGTTCCCACTGAGGTCCTACAGTATAGAGACTGTCTGTTACCACTGAGGTCCTACAGTATAGAGACTGTCTGTTACCACTGAGGTCCTACAGTATAGAGACTGTCTGTTACCACTGAGGTACTACAGTATAGAGACTGTCTGTTACCACTGAGGTACCCCGTTATAGAGACAGTCTGTTACCACTGAGGTCCTACAGTATAGAGACTGTCTGATACCACTGAGGTCCTACAGTATAGAGACTGTCTGTTCCCACTGAGGTCCTACAGTATAGAGACGGTCTGTTCCCACTGAGGTCCTACAGTATAGAGACGGTCTGTTCCCACTGAGGTCCTACAGTATAGAGACTGTCTTTTACCACTGAGGTCCTACAGTATAGAGACTGTCTGTTACCACTGAGGTCCTACAGTATAGAGACTGTCTGTTACCACTGAGGTACTACAGTATAGAGACTGTCTGTTACCACTGAGGTACCCCGTTATAGAGGCTGTCTGTTACCACTGAGGTCCTACAGTATAGAGACTGTCTGTTACCACTGAGGTCCTACAGTATAGAGACTGTCAGATACCACTGAGGTCCTACAGTATAGAGACTGTCTGTTACCACTGAGGTACTACAGTATAGAGACTGTCTGTTACCACTGAGGTACCCCGTTATAGAGGCTGTCTGTTACCACTGAGGTCCTACAGTATAGAGACTGTCTGTTACCACTGAGGTCCTACAGTATAGAGACTGTCAGATACCACTGAGGTCCTACAGTATAGAGACTGTCTGTTCCCACTGAGGTCCTACAGTATAGAGACTGTCTGTTACCACTGAGGTCCTACAGTATAGAGACTGTCTGTTACCACTGAGGTCCTACAGTATATAGACTGTCTATTCCCACTGAGGTCCTACAGTATAGAGACGGTCTGTTCCCACTGAGGTCCTACAGTATAGAGACTGTCTGTTACCACTGAGGTCCTACAGTATAGAGACTGTCTGTTACCGCTGAGGTACTACAGTATAGAGACTGTCTGTTACCACTGAGGTACCCCGTTATAGAGACTGTCTGTTACCACTGAGGTACTACAGTATAGAGACTGTCTGTTACCACTGAGGTACCCCGTTATAGAGACAGTCTGTTACCACTGAGGTCCTACAGTATAGAGACTGTCTGATACCACTGAGGTCCTACAGTATAGAGACTGTCTGTTACCACTGAGGTCCTACAGTATAGAGACTGTCTGTTACCACTGAGGTCCTACAGTATAGAGACTGTCTGTTACCACTGAGGTCCTACAGTATCTAGACTCTCTCTTACCATTGAGGTACACTGGTATAGAGACTGTCTGTTACCATTGAGGTACTACAGTATTTAGACGGTCTCTTACCATTGAGGTCCTAGGGTATCTATACTGTCTCTTACCACTGAGGTCCTACAGTATCTAGGACTCTCTCTTACCATTGAGGTCCTAGGGTATCTAGACTGTCTCTTACCATTGAGGTACTACAGTATCTAGACTCTCTCTTACCATTGAGGTACTCTTGAAGAAGATGTTGTTGCAGATGGAAGAGAAGAGTTTCAGACTCTCCTGTAGGCGGTTCTGAAAGAGGGGAATTCATTAGATGTAACATTAGTAAAACAGGCGTCTGTCACGTCAGACCATGTGTAGTAATATTGTAACCGTGTTCATCAGGGAAATGACAGGTAAAGATGTCGGGGTAACAATAGAGAGGGTGTCTCACCATACATGGGTCCTCTACTAGAGTCATGTCGTATCCACTGAGAGAAACAACAAATACCACGGCCCGGACGTCCTCGAAACAACCAATCCACTTCCTCCTCTCTGTCCTCTGACCCCCTACATCATACATCCTGGAGAGGGGGAAGGGGGAGACAATTATTTTGTATAAATATATCTTTTTTTTTAATGAGCGAGTGAGAAATCTGTACATTAGATGGAACACATCAGACTCATTGATTATGTGGAGTAGAGAACTTGGGCAGCCAGCGAGACAGGTTATTAGTGTGGTCGTGGTTTGGCCAATGTGTTTTAGAGCCATGTGATAATGACAGTTAGCTGTCACCAGGAGGTTCACAGCGTAGGTTCAAATAGGACACCTGCTGCTATTTAGATCGTGTGCGTGTTTATCAATTAGCTAAAAGACAATTAGTAAGTTAATTCATTTACTCAGATTGAGGGAACCGTCTGTTGGGTCCTTCAGGAACACCTGGGTCCTCCGTGAAGCCCCTCGAGGTCCACACAGAGCTTGCGTCCCAATTGGCACACTATTCCCGATTCAGAGCAGTCTTTTTGATCAGGGCCCACGGGGCTCTGGTTAAAGTAGTGCACTACATGGGGAATAGAGTGTCATTTGGGACACGGCCAGTGGGCTTAGAATAAGCCAGAGATGATGGAAACCTCTGTAGTATTTTAGCGTAAGCCAACGTCATTAAAACAAAAAGGGATCTCATTTGGGATTTAGTGATGCCAGTCTCTTTTCTCCTCCCCTCCTAAAAGGTCCGGGGGCGAACGGTTGAACACCGTCACACTCAACGGCAATGAATACGGTTTTTAAAAAAATCACTTTTTACTCACAATAAACCATAACAATTATTAATTTGCAATTAACTTGATATGCTACAGTCCATGTTGAGTATTGGTGAGTTTGTCTCTGCTCTCAGAAGATTCTACACTAAAACCCAAACAACTTGGAGGTCTGGTGCTGGCTAATATGGTGTGAAATCAGCTGCTAATCAGATACATTGACACGTTGTACCAAAATGAACAAATGGCGCATTAGATGATGCATTCAGAGTACAATTTACAAAATGTCACATACTGAAATGTTTTGTTTTTCGCATACTATTTATTTGGGGGTATTATTCGTACACAACCTTGTCTAGCAACTTGCTCCATCTGTTCAGCTAGTGTTATCACAGTGTTTGGTGTGTGGGTAGTATATCATATCATCCAGCCACGTCTATAACATCTGTTCAGCTAGTGTTATCACAGTGTTTGGTGTGTGGGTAGTATATCATATCATCCAGCCACGTCTATAACATCTGTTCAGCTAGTGTTATCACAGTGTTTGGTGTGTGGGTAGTATATCATATCATCCAGCCACGTCTATAACATCTGTTCAGCTAGTGTTATCACAGTGTTCGGTGTGTGTGCAGTATATCATATCATCCAGCCACGTCTATAACATCTGTTCAGCTAGTGTTATCACAGTGTTTGGTGTGTGTGTAGTATATCATATCATCCAGCCACGTCTATAACATCTGTTCAGCTAGTGTTATCACAGTGTTCGGTGTGTGTGTAGTATATCATATCATCCAGCCACGTCTATAACATCTGTTCAGCTAGTGTTATCACAGTGTTCGGTGTGTGTGTAGTATATCATATCATCCAGCCACGTCTATAACATCTGTTCAGCTAGTGTTATCACAGTGTTTGGTGTGTGTGCAGTATATCATATCATCCAGCCACATCTATAACATCTGAGCAGCAGATCATCTGGTCTGTAGCTAATTGGACTTAGTTTATTTCTCTTGATGTGTTTTGAGCGTTTTATCTGAAGTAAATAAGTCCAAGGCAATAGACAGAGACAGTGAGATGCATTCTGCATCCCAAATGGCACCCCTAATTCCTATATAGTGCACTACGTTTGACCAGAGGCAATCGGGCCCCGTGTTTGGAATGCCAATCGGGCCCCGTGTTTGGAATGCCAATCGGGCCCCGTGTTTGGAATGCCAATCGGGCCCCGTGTTTGGAATGCCAATAGGGCCCCGTGTATGGAATGCCAATAGGGCCCCGTGTATGGAATGACAATAGGGCCTCGTGTATGGAATGCCAATCGGGCCCCGTGTATGGAATGCCAATCGGGCCCCGTGTATGGAATGCCAATCGGGCCCCGTGTATGGAATGCCAATTAAAAAAAAACGAATTTCAACCACATCTCAAAATCACAAAATGAACTAATGATGCTAGCCGATACCCTCTTTTCTCTTTCTCTTTCCCCTCCCCCAGCCCCACCCTCTCCCCCCCCCCCCCAGCCCCACCACCCTCCCCCTCTTTTCTCTTCCCCCCACCACCCTCCCCCTCTTTCCTCTTCCCCCCACCACCCTCCCTCTCTTTTCTCTTCCCCCCACCACCCTCCCCCTCTTTTCTCTTCCCCCCACCACCCTCCCCCTCTTTTCTCCTTCCCCTCCCCCCAGCCCCACCCTCTTTTCACCTTCCCCTCCCCAGCCCCACCCTCTTTTCACCTTCCCCTCCCCAGCCCCACCCTCACCCTCTTTCCCCTCCCCCGCCACCCTCTTTTCTCTCTCCCCTCCCACCACCCTCCCCCTCTTTTCTCTTCCCCCCCACCACCCTCCCCCTCTTTTCTCTTCCCCCCACCACCCTCCCCCTCTTTCCTCTTCCCCCCACCACCCTCCCTCTCTTTTCTCTTCCCCCCACCACCCTCCCTCTCTTTTCTCTTCCCCCCACCACCCTCCCCCTCTTTTCTCCTTCCCCTCCCCCCAGCCCCACCCTCTTTTCACCTTCCCCTCCCCAGCCCCACCCTCACCCTCTTTCCCCTCCCCCGCCACCCTCTTTTCTCTCTCCCCTCCCACCACCCTCCCCCTCTTTTCTCTTCCCCCCCACCACCCTCCCCCTCTTTTCTCCTTCCCCTCCCCCAGCCCCACCCTCTTCCCCTCCCCCAGCCCCACTTAACTTGTATATTCCTTGGTCATTCATCAGTGTCGGTTAATTATCTGATGCTCTGATGAAGACAAGGTGAAATGGAGAGAGGCCGCGTCCCTATAGCACCCTATTCCCTATATAGTACACTACTTTTCACCAAAGCCCTATGGGAACTGAATAGGGTGCCACTTGGGATGGTGTCTCATCTCTCTAGAGGCGGAATGAGGGGGTCACAGGTCAATGGTAAGCAGGCTGTGTGCACTAAACTGTCCCGTGACATCTGGGCGGCGAGGGCTGGTAGACGGAGGAGACGATGTGATTGGAGGATTAAACAAGTGTTCCATTCGTTCTTTCATTACATAGTTAATTAGGGGTTAGCTAACGATCTGCGACCTACGTTGACCTTGACTGAGGAAGAGTGTGTGTGTGTGTGTGAGGTTCAGGAATACATCTCTCCATCCCCATCTTTCTCTGGGTCCCTCACCTCATACTTTAGAGAGAATGAAAGAGAGAATAGAGAAGGACAGATATTATAGTGAAGCCTCCCTCTCCTCCTTTTACCTGATCAGGTATTACAGCTCCGCCCACAACGCAAACACACTGGCAACAACTATGGGTCATAAAAAGCCTGTGAAAGCCTGTGTCTTTTCGAAAGAGAGGCAGACAATGGGTGACAACAAAGGCCTTACACACCCATTCATCCACTGGTCCTTTTAGTGCTCTACCATTTAACCTACCCCCGCAGTGCCCCCGCAGTGCCCCGCAGTGCCCCCAGTGCCCCCGCAGTGGCTGTGGGATTTGGCAGTAGTCAACGTGACAGAAAAACAACAAAAGCAAAGCGTGAGGAGGAGGAGAGAGACCAGAAAGGAGGAAAACGAGAAAGATCAAGAGAGAGACCAAGAGAGAGACCAAACAGAAACCACTTCCTGTCAGCCAGCAATAATTCAAAATACTTTTATTTGACATCTAGATGACGCACACACACCTATGGGTCTGAAACGTAGACTACTACAGGGGCCGTATGTATTGAGACGTCTACAGACTGTCAAACATTTCAAAGCACAACACACACTATATAAAGATCAGGATGAGCCTCTGCCCAGAGACGTGGTGCAACATCCCTGGCCCAATGTTTACGTTTCAATTATTCAAATAATGAACATTTGGCGTGATTCATAATTTAGTGTGTTTGAAAACATAAATTGAAGTGAAATTGGGTGTGAAATACACACAGGAAAAGTCTCATCTCATAAATGTTACAAGATATTCCAGAGAACTCTCTCCTCTCCTCTCCTCTCCTCTCCTCTCCTCTCCTCTCCTCTCCTCTCCTCTCCTCTCCTCTCCTCTCCTCTCCTCTCCTCTCCTCTC
Organism: Oncorhynchus kisutch; assembly: GCF_002021735.2. Classification (NCBI taxonomy): domain Eukaryota; kingdom Metazoa; phylum Chordata; class Actinopteri; order Salmoniformes; family Salmonidae; genus Oncorhynchus; species Oncorhynchus kisutch. The sequence continues at coordinate 62,535 of NW_022262858.1, read as the reverse complement.
CTCTCCTCTCCTCTCCTCTCCTCTCCTCTCCTCTCCTCTCCCAGTAAGTGTGTATAACAGATACCTCCACTTCAGTATCTATCTTGTTTAGACAAAGGTGAAATGGACAAAAAAAAATCATTTTCTTTGGAGAGATTTGACCTTTTCCCCGTGTGTCTGTCCATGTTGTGTTGTGCTGAGGGTTATTGTCTTTGAGGAAATTGAAAACGGGGGACTCGGTCCCCGTACCCCCATCCACAGAGATTTACGACTAGAGTGGGGTGTGTGTGTGTGTGTGTGTGGGTGTGAGGGTGTGTGTGTGTGTGTGTGTGTGTGTGTGTGAGTGTGTGTTTTATGTGATGGGTAATTTTTGTCAATAAAAGCATCTATAGTGCAGTTTGATTGACAGCTTTCAATTTCATGTGTCCATGACCCTACATGCTGATTGTATGTGCGTGTGTGTGGTGTGGTGTTGATTCTGGTAAACCAAATCAACTATTGTATTGCTCCTAGACAGAGGCCATCACACAGATATTCTGCCAATTTGTGAAGCACACACACACACACACACACACACACACACACACACACACACAGGTAAAAGGGTCTGTGTCATATTGACATGCAGTTCCCACAACGAAGTGTGACAATGTTTAGATGCAAAACAAAGGCACCTTATGAAAAGCCTCTCGCCACAGCCCAGGTAATATGGTTTATCATTTTAAATACAGAGGTAATATTATTACGTTTTCATAATTCATATGAAATGCAGAGGTAATATCGTTAGTTATTATAATTCATAGGAAGTGAATTTCACAGAGCAGGTGTAGGAGACTGAAGTGTTACATCCCAAATGACACCCTATTCCCTATAGGGTACACTACTCTGGTCTAAAGAAGTGTATTATTTAGATAAGAGTCCCACTTGGGATACAGATTGTGTTTAGAGAGAGAGAGAGAGAGGAGCTCCATTGGAACAGTTGTTTAGAGAGAGAGAGAGAGAGAGAGAGAGAGAGAGGAGCTCCATTGGAACAGTTGTTTAGAGCGAGAGAGAGGAGCTCCATTGGAACAGTTGTTTAGAGAGAGAGAGAGAGAGAGAGAGAGAGAGAGAGAGAGAGAGAGAGGAGCTCCATTGGAACAGTTGTTTAGAGAGAGAGAGAGAGAGGAGCTCCATTGGAACAGTTGTTTAGAGAGAGAGAGAGAGAGAGAGAGGAGCTCCATTGGAACAGTTGTTTAGAGAGAGAGAGAGAGAGGAGCTCCATTGGAACAGTTGTTTAGAGAGAGAGAGAGAGAGAGAGAGAGGAGCTCCATTGGAACAGTTGTTTAGAGAGAGAGAGAGAGAGAGAGAGAGAGGAGCTCCATTGGAACAGTTGTTTAGAGAGAGAGAGAGAGAGAGAGAGGAGCTCCATTGGAACAGTTGTTTAGAGAGAGAGAGAGAGAGAGAGAGAGAGGAGCTCCATTGGAAAAGTTGTTTAGAGAGAGAGAGAGAGAGAGAGAGAGGAGCTCCATTGGAACAGTTGTTTAGAGAGAGAGAGAGAGAGAGAGAGGAGCTCCATTGGAACAGTTGTTTAGAGAGAGAGGAGCTCCATTGGAAAAGTTGTTTAGAGAGAGAGAGAGAGAGAGGAGCTCCATTGGAACAGTTGTTTAGAGAGAGAGAGAGAGGAGCTCCATTGGAACAGTTGTTTAGAGCGAGAGAGAGAGAGGAGCTCCATTGGAACAGTTGTTTAGAGCGAGAGAGAGAGAGAGAGAGAGAGAGAGAGAGAGAGAGAGGAGCTCCATTGGAACAGTTGTTTAGAGAGAGAGAGAGAGAGAGAGGAGCTCCATTGGAACAGTTGTTGAGAGAGAGAGAGAGAGAGAGAGAGAGAGGAGCTCCATTGGAACAGTTGTTTAGAGAGAGAGAGGAGCTCCATTGGAACAGTTGTTTAGAGAGGGAGAGGAGCTCCATTGGAACAGTTGTTTAGAGAGAGAGAGAGAGAGAGAGAGAGAGAGAGAGAGAGAGAGAGGAGCTCCATTGGAACAGTTGTTTAGAGAGAGAGAGAGGAGCTCCATTGGAACAGTTGTTTAGAGAGAGAGAGAGAGAGGAGCTCCATTGGAACAGTTGTTTAGAGAGAGAGAGGACCTCCATTGGAACAGTTGTTCAGAGAGAGAGAGAGAGAGGAGCTCCATTGGAACAGTTGTTTAGAGAGAGAGAGAGGAGCTCCATTGGAACAGTTGTTTAGAGAGAGAGAGGACCTCCATTGGAACAGTTGTTTAGAGAGAAAGGAGCCCCATTGGAACAGTTGCTTTGAGAGAGAGAGAGAGAGAGGAGCTAGGAGTCAACGCACTAGGATTCGACGCGCTCCGAGTCGAGTAATCAATTATTTTTGGAGTCGACTCTCCACCCCTTCGTCATTTCAGTTAACAGTTGGAAATGGCAGAGAAAGGCCAGCGACAGCAGTGAAGTCCTGTACCGCTGAACGTTGAGAAGGGAGGGAGGAAATGCACATTTAGGAAAGTGGAGTTGAGGTACAGTAGTGGTGGTACCAGTGCTTCACCATCTGAAAGGGACGCTCCGTGATGAGACCCAACAGTAGTGGTGGTACCGGTGCTTCACCATCTGAAAGGGAGACCCAACAGTAGTGGTGGTACCGGTGCTTCACCATCTGAAAAGGACGCTCCGTGATGAGACCCAACAGTAGTGGTGGTACCGGTGCTTCACCATCTGAAAGGGACGCGCCGTGAGACCCAACAGTAGTGGTGGTACCGGTGCTTCCCCATCTGAAAAGGACGCACCGTGATGAGACCCAACAGTAGTGGTGGTACCGGTGCTTCACCATCTGAAAAGGACGCGCCGTGATGAGACCCAACAGTAGTGGTGGTACCGGTGCTTCACCATCTGAAAGGGACGCACCGTGATGAGACCCAACAGTAGTGGTGGTACCGGTGCTTCACCATCTGAAAGGGACGCACCGTGATGAGACCCAACAGTAGTGGTGGTACCGGTGCTTCACCATCTGAAAGGGACGCACCGTGATGAGACCCAACAGTAGTGGTGGTACCGGTGCTTCACCATCTGAAAGGGACGCACCGTGATGAGACCCAACAGTAGTGGTGGTACCGGTGCTTCACCATCTGAAAGGGACGCACCGTGATGAGACCCAACAGTAGTGGTGGTACCGGTGCTTCACCATCTGAAAAGGACGCGCCGTGATGAGACCCAACAGTAGTGGTGGTACCGGTGCTTCACCATCTGAAAGGGACGCGCCGTGATGAGACCCAACAGTAGTGGTGGTACCGGTGCTTCACCATCTGAAAGGGACGCGCCGTGATGAGACCCAACAGTAGTGGTGGTACCGGTGCTTCACCATCTGAAAGGGACGCGCCGTGATGAGACCCAACAGTAGTGGTGGTACCGGTGCTTCACCATCTGAAAGGGACGCGCCGTGATGAGACCCAACAGTAGTGGTGGTACCGGTGCTTCACCATCTGAAAGGGACGCACCGTGATGAGACCCAACAGTAGTGGTGGTACCGGTGCTTCACCATCTGAAAGGGACGCACCGTGATGAGACCCAACAGTAGTGGTGGTACCGGTGCTTCACCATCTGAAAGGGATGCACCGTGATGAGACCCAACAGTAGTGGTGGTACCGGTGCTTCACCATCTGAAAGGGACGCGCCGTGATGAGACCCAACAGTAGTGGTGGTACCGGTGCTTCACCATCTGAAAGGGAGACCCAACAGTAGTGGTGGTACCGGTGCTTCACCATCTGAAAGGGAGACCCAACAGTAGTGGTGGTACCGGTGCTTCACCATTTGAAAGGGAGACCCAACAGTAGTGGTGGTACCGGTGCTTCACCATTTGAAAGGGAGACCCAACAGTAGTGGTGGTACCGGTGCTTCACCATCTGAAAGGGACGCGCCGTGATGAGACCCAACAGTAGTGGTGGTACTGGTGCTTCACCATCTGAAAAGGACGCTCCATGATGAGACCCAACAGTAGTGGTGGTACCGGTGCTTCACCATCTGAAAGGGACGCTCCATGATGAGACCCAACAGTAGTGCTGGTACCGGTGCTTCACCATCTGAAAAGGACGCTCCATGATGAGACCCAACAGTAGTGGTGGTACCGGTGCTTCACCATCTGAAAGGGACGCTCCATGATGAGACCCAACAGTAGTGGTGGTACCAGTGCTTCACCATCTGAAAGGGACGCGCCGTGATGAGACCCAACAGTAGTGGTGGTACCGGTGCTTCACCATCTGAAAGGGACGCTCCATGATGAGACCCAACAGTAGTGGTGGTACCGGTGCTTCACCATCTGAAAGGGACGCTCCATGATGAGACCCAACCTGTTGCTGGCAGCAGTGCAGCTGCATTGTGAATTCACAAGGAATTGTATAAATTGTTCTTAGTGTTTTAATGGAAGCCGATAAAAATAAGTGGCAGTTTAACGTTTCTCTCCATGTCACATCCCTACTATGTTTGTTTGTATGTGTGCGTGTGCCTGGTTATCAGACTCTAGTCCACTGTGTGTTGATAAGGCCTGTTAGGGTATTGACATATTGACTTCCTGCTGACTCAATCACAGACCAATCAGATATAAGTTTGTCTGATTGGCACTAGCCAAATTGGCTGTTAGAGATAAAGTCTCTGTGACAAAATGAGGCTGTGTGAGATAACATGACATGGTCCCAAAGATGAAAAGATACCAGCACCTGTCACAGGTATTTTTGATCACTTTTAAGTTAAAACCTGAAAACTATCGTCAGCGGGGCTTTAAAGACCAATGCGACTAAAATATTTTGCCGTGTGACCACCAGTTTTATTTTGGGAGCATTGTGTCGTGGGCTGTTCTAAAACTACTTGTGCATCGTTAACCACTTGTTCACACTTTGTTCGGTCGTGTTACCTCATTGGCTAGCTAGCTGACAACCTGGTAACTTGACCAGTATTATCGACCAGTGGAGGCTGGTGGGAGGAGCTACAGGAGGATGGGCTCGTTGTAATGGAATGGATGGAACGGTATCAAACAACAAAGAGCATCTGGAAACCACCTGTTTGACTCTGTTCCAGACATTCCATTTCAGCCATTACAACGAGCCCATCCTCCTATAGCTCCTCTAACCAGCCTCCACTGATATCCAAACAGTTGGAACGAAAGGAAAAGGGATAGCTTCTTCAGGAGATCAATAACCATAGCAATTAATTAATTAATGACAGATCTCTTGCATGTAATCAACGCACAACGTTTTTAAAGAGACAGTGCACCATTTTCAATGTAATATATATCTCAATAGGGCAATGGTACTTTTACACCATGTAAAAAAATATATATTACACGAATGACTCATTTCAATGACAGGTATTCATATCAACATTGGAGCTTTTATAATGAACGCATGTCTTTGAAGAGTTACGTGTTAGTTTCTAGGGCACAACATGTGCTTCAGAAGAAGCTAGAACTCATACAGGCCCAATATACACTCAATCAATTGGGAAAACATTTTCTGGTGCTCCTAAATTTAATCTGGTGCTCCTAACATGTTTAAATTGGGAGCACCAGTGCTACCAATTAATTTCTTTAAAATGTAGAGCCCTGATAGTAGGCCTTCGTATTTTGGGAAAGTTGTATTTTCTACAACAACAAGAGAAGACACACAATAGTATTATTTACCTGAAGAGCAGGTGTTTGACTTTGAACTGCGTCTCTATGACCCCAGTGGTCCTCAGTCTGACCCTCAGGACATCCGTCTCCGTGGGAACGTAGTCCAGAGAGATGATACGACCCATGTTCCCAAAGAAACTACAGGAGGAGGATGAGAAAGACAAAGATTAGATTATTTCATCTAAACATTGTATATCTGAAAAGGTAACCATTTCAAAAGCTAGAGAAAGAGAGATAGAGAGAGAGACAGAGAGACATACAGTATGCCGGTCAGGCTGTGCTTAATTTAAGCCGGATCCTGCCGGAACAGGAAGAGAGAAAGAGAGATGGAGAGAGAGACATACAGTATGCCTGTCAGGATCCGGCATCTCTCAGTTTTAGACTGTTTTATTCCGGTACCTCTCGAGGCATGAAAAATAATTGTTTCAAAATTATAATAAAAAGCAATCAAAGTTCATTCGAGTTGCCTCTTCGATTAATTCTCCTGCCCCCACAAAAAAAAAAATGTAATGTGAAAAAGTAGATTTTCAGCCCGGGCCTAATATTTCTCAGTAGATTCTAGACCTGGACTATTGATGGGTTCAAGACAAGGTCAATATTTATTGATTTTTGATTCTCAGTTTGTCAGTGGCAAAGTAGCCTGCCATTTCAATTATTTGCGTGGTGTTAAAAAAATTATAATGAAAAGATTCTACCAAAGTCTACAGTCATGTAAAATTACGTATAACTGCATGAAATGTGTTGATAAAAGGCTTTTCCCAGAACCTCGACTACTCAACATGTTCCCAGTGTGTGCAACCTGTGTCAGTGCCTCTACTCTACCTGTGTCAGTGCCTCTACTCTACCTGTGTCAGTGCCTCTACTCTACCTGTGTCAGTGCCTCTACTCTACCTGTGTCAGTGCCTCTACTCTACCTGTGTCAGTGTCTCTACTCTACCTGTGTAAGTGCCTCTACTCTACCTGTGTCAGTGTCTCTACTCTACCTGTGTCAGTGCCTCTACTCTACCTGTGTCAGTGCCTCTACTCTACCTGTGTCAGTGCCTCTATTCTACCTGTGTCAGTGCCTCTACTCTACCTGTGTCAGTGCCTCTACTCTACCTGTGTCAGTGCCTCTACTCTACCTGTGTCAGTGCCTCTACTCAACATGTTCCCAGTGTGTGCAACCTGTGTCAGTGCCTCTACTCTACCTGTGTAAGTGCCTCTACTCTACCTGTGTCAGTGCCTCTACTCTACCTGTGTCAGTGCCTCTACTCTACCTGTGTCAGTGCCTCTACTCTACATGTTCCCAGTGTGTGCAACCTGTGTCAGTGCCTCTACTCTACCTGTGTACGTGCCTCTACTCTACCTGTGTACGTGCCTCTACTCTACCTGTGTACGTGCCTCTACTCTACCTGTGTACGTGCCTCTACTCTACCTGTGTACGTGCCTCGCCTCTACCTGTGTCAGTGCCTCGCCTCTACCTGTGTCAGTGCCTCTACCTGTGTCAGTGCCTCTACCTGTGTCAGTGCCTCTACCTGTGTCAGTACCTCTACTCTACCTGTGTCAGTGTCTCTACTCTACCTGTGTCAGTGTCTCTACTCTACCTGTGTAAGTGCCTCTACTCTACCTGTGTCAGTGTCTCTACTCTACCTGTGTCAGTGCCTCTACTCTACCTGTGTCAGTGCCTCTACTCTACCTGTGTCAGTGCCTCTACTCTACCTGTGTCAGTGCCTCTACTCTACCTGTGTCAGTGCCTCTACTCTACCTGTGTCAGTGCCTCTACTCTACCTGTGTCAGTGCCTCTACTCAACATGTTCCCAGTGTGTGCAACCTGTGTCAGTGCCTCTACTCTACCCGTGTCAGTGCCTCTACTCAACATGTTCCCAGTGTGGGCAACCTGTGTAAGTGCCTCTACTCTACCTGTGTCAGTGCCTCTACTCAACATGTTCCCAGTGTGTGCAACCTGTGTAAGTGCCTCTACTCTACCTGTGTCAGTGCCTCTACTCTACCTGTGTCAGTGCCTCTACTCTACATGTTCCCAGTGTGTGCAACCTGTGTCAGTGCCTCTACTCTACCTGTGTACGTGCCTCTACTCTACCTGTGTACGTGCCTCTACTCTACCTGTGTACGTGCCTCTACTCTACCTGTGTACGTGCCTCTACCCTACCTGTGTACGTGCCTCTACTCTACCTGTGTACGTGCCTCTACTCTACCTGTGTCAGTGCCTCTACCTGTGTCAGTGCCTCTACTCTACCTGTGTCAGTGCCTCTACCTGTGTCAGTGCCTCTACTCTACCTGTGTCAGTGTCTCTACTCTACCTGTGTCAGTGCCTCTACTCTACCTGTGTCAGTGCCTCTACTCTACCTGTGTAAGTGCCTCTACCTGTGTCAGTGCCTCTACTCTACCTGTGTCAGTGCCTCTACCTGTGTCAGTGCCTCTACCTGTGTCAGTGCCTCTACTCTACCTGTGTCAGTGTCTCTACTCTACCTGTGTCAGTGTCTCTACTCTACCTGTGTAAGTGCCTCTACTCTACCTGTGTAAGTGCCTCTACTCTACCTGTGTAAGTGCCTCTACTCTACCTGTGTAAGTGCCTCTACTCTACCTGTGTAAGTGCCTCTACTCTACCTGTGTAAGTGCCTCTACTCTACCTGTGTAAGTGCCTCTACTCTACCTGTGTAAGTGCCTCTACTCTACCCGTGTCAGTGCCTCTACTCAACATGTTCCCAGTGTGGGCAACCTGTGTAAGTGCCTCTACTCTACCTGTGTCAGTGCCTCTACTCTACATGTTCCCAGTGTGTGCAACCTGTGTCAGTGCCTCTACTCTACCTGTGTACGTGCCTCTACTCTACCTGTGTACGTGCCTCTACTCTACCTGTGTACGTGCCTCTACTCTACCTGTGTACGTGCCTCTACTCTACCTGTGTACGTGCCTCTACTCTACCTGTGTACGTGCCTCGCCTCTACCTGTGTCAGTGCCTCGCCTCTACCTGTGTCAGTGCCTCTACCGGTGTCAGTGCCTCTACCTGTGTCAGTGCCTCTACCTGTGTCAGTGCCTCTACTCTACCTGTGTCAGTGTCTCTACTCTACCTGTGTCAGTGTCTCTACTCTACCTGTGTCAGTGTCTCTACTCTACCTGTGTCAGTGTCTCTACTCTACCTGTGTCAGTGTCTCTACTCTACCTGTGTAAGTGCCTCTACTCTACCTGTGTCAGTGTCTCTACTCTACCTGTGTCAGTGCCTCTACTCTACCTGTGTCAGTGCCTCTACTCTACCTGTGTAAGTGCCTCTATTCTACCTGTGTCAGTGCCTCTACTCTACCTGTGTCAGTGCCTCTACTCTACCTGTGTCAGTGCCTCTACTCTACCTGTGTCAGTGCCTCTACTCAACATGTTCCCAGTGTGTGCAACCTGTGTCAGTGCCTCTACTCTACCCGTGTCAGTGCCTCTACTCAACATGTTCCCAGTGTGGGCAACCTGTGTAAGTGCCTCTACTCTACCTGTGTCAGTGCCTCTACTCAACATGTTCCCAGTGTGTGCAACCTGTGTAAGTGCCTCTACTCTACCTGTGTCAGTGCCTCTACTCTACCTGTGTCAGTGCCTCTACTCTACATGTTCCCAGTGTGTGCAACCTGTGTCAGTGCCTCTACTCTACCTGTGTACGTGCCTCTACTCTACCTGTGTACGTGCCTCTACTCTACCTGTGTACGTGCCTCTACTCTACCTGTGTACGTGCCTCTACCCTACCTGTGTACGTGCCTCTACTCTACCTGTGTCAGTGCCTCTACCTGTGTCAGTGCCTCTACTCTACCTGTGTCAGTGCCTCTACTCTACCTGTGTCAGTGCCTCTACTCTACCTGTGTCAGTGCCTCTACTCAACATGTTCCCAGTGTGTGCAACCTGTGTCAGTGCCTCTACTCTACCCGTGTCAGTGCCTCTACTCAACATGTTCCCAGTGTGGGCAACCTGTGTAAGTGCCTCTACTCTACCTGTGTCAGTGCCTCTACTCAACATGTTCCCAGTGTGTGCAACCTGTGTAAGTGCCTCTACTCTACCTGTGTCAGTGCCTCTACTCTACCTGTGTCAGTGCCTCTACTCTACATGTTCCCAGTGTGTGCAACCTGTGTCAGTGCCTCTACTCTACCTGTGTACGTGCCTCTACTCTACCTGTGTACGTGCCTCTACTCTACCTGTGTACGTGCCTCTACTCTACCTGTGTACGTGCCTCTACCCTACCTGTGTACGTGCCTCTACTCTACCTGTGTCAGTGCCTCTACCTGTGTCAGTGCCTCTACTCTACCTGTGTCAGTGCCTCTACCTGTGTCAGTGCCTCTACTCTACCTGTGTCAGTGTCTCTACTCTACCTGTGTCAGTGCCTCTACTCTACCTGTGTCAGTGCCTCTACTCTACCTGTGTCAGTGCCTCTACTCTACCTGTGTCAGTGCCTCTACCTGTGTCAGTGCCTCTACCTGTGTCAGTGCCTCTACCTGTGTCAGTGCCTCTACCTGTGTCAGTGCCTCTACCTGTGTCAGTGCCTCTACTCTACCTGTGTCAGTGTCTCTACTCTACCTGTGTCAGTGTCTCTACTCTACCTGTGTCAGTGCCTCTACTCTACCTGTGTCAGTGCCTCTACTCTACCTGTGTCAGTGCCTCTACTCTACCTGTGTCAGTGCCTCTACTCTACCTGTGTCAGTGCCTCTACTCTACCTGTGTAAGTGCCTCTACTCTACCTGTGTAAGTGCCTCTACTCTACCTGTGTAAGTGCCTCTACTCTACCTGTGTAAGTGCCTCTACTCTACCTGTGTACGTGCCTCTACTCTACCTGTGTAAGTGCCTCTACTCAACATGTTCCCAGTGTGTGCAACCTGTGTAAGTGCCTCTACTCTACCTGTGTAAGTGCCTCTACTCTACTGCTCTATGCCACGACTCAAATGTGATGATATGCATGCAAGGATTTATTATAAAAGGGCATCTTCTTGTCATGCGTTCTGGTACCTGAGAACTCCCCAGCTCACCCTCCTCTCACGCTCACTTTTTGTTCCGTCACCTCCTGACTTACAAATGAAGCTGCTGTCAGGTGTAGAATGCAGTGATAAACTAACCCCCAGGAGATGCTACGATACTCATCTCCATACTGAATATTCATACTACTGGATTAATGGGTTTTAGATAGAGTTATAGCTTTACATAATACTGGTGCTCTGAGGCTATGGATTATCTAATAGATGGATTATACTGGGGTGTGTGTGTGTGTCGGTTTCTGTGTGTGTGTGTGTGTGTGTGTGTGTGTGTGTGTGTGAGATGTGTGTGTGTGTGTTACAGCCCAAGTAGCTGATAGGGGATGACTGGGCTAGAATGTCACCATCACTTTGATGCGGCAAAGCTTCCATTCTGTGTGTTTCTCTGTCTGCAAGCATTTGTGTATGTGTTTCTGTCTGTCTGTGTGTGTGTGTGTGTGTGTGTGTGTGTGTGTGTGTGTGTGTGTGTGTGTGTGTGTGTGTGTGTGTGTGTGTGTGTCTGCGTGTGTCTGTGTGTCTGTGTGTGTGTGTGTGTCTGCGTGTGTCTGTGTGTCTGTGTGTGTCTGTGTGTGTGTGTGTGTCTGTGTGTCTGCGTGTCTTTGTCCGAGGTGTATTTCCCAGGCTGTGGTGTCCGGCTGGTGCTCAGTGGGTCTCCAGGGGACCTGTCGCTGTAGATAAAGCCAGAGCAGAGGCCTCATGCTGGGGGAGAGGAAGAGAGATGACAGCCTCCTGCTGGGCTGGTTGGTTCAGCCTTCTCTCTGTTCATTTCCCCTCTTTCTCCCTCTCTACTTCAGACTCACCTCCGTCACATAGATGTGTCCATAATGACCACCGCTTCTCTCTCATAATAGGTATTTTCTCCTTTGTCTGGCTCTCAGGGTGATCATGGTTGATTCTTTGTGACAGTGTGTGTGTGTGGATTGTCAGTGACCCACCACAAGGCTAATCACAGGACAGCAGGCCTCCACCCTCAGATAATTAGACCCCTGGATCTCTCTATAACATACGCGGATTCAACCAGTGTGTGAGAGAGACAGAGAGACACAGAAATAGAGAAAATATAGGTGAGTTGTACAGGTGTACAGTGCAGGTGTGTCAGGTCAGTATTCACCCTACAGTGTGTTGTAACAGGTAAGATGTGTCAGGTCAGTATTCATCCTGCAGTGTGTTGTAACAGGTCAGTACTCACCCTGCAGTGTGTTGTAACAGGTCAGTACTCGCCCTGCAGTGTGTTGTAACAGGTCAGTACTCGCCCTGCAGTGTGTTGTAACAGGTCAGTACTCACCCTGCAGTGTGTTGTAACAGGTCAGTACTCACCCTGCAGTGTGTTGTAACAGGTCAGTACTCACCCTGCAGTGTGTTGTAACAGGTCAGTACTCACCCTGCAGTGTGTTGTAACAGGTCAGTACTCGCCCTGCAGTGTGTTGTAACAGGTCAGTACTCACCCTGCAGTGTGTTGTAACAGGTCAGTACTCACCCTGCAGTGTGTTGTAACAGGTCAGTGTTATTAGTTTACTCACTACAGGGCAGAGTCGTTGAGTTCAAACTCGTAACCCCTGGCTGCGGCCTCTCGGACCCCCTGGTCAGCCCACAGACAGGAAAGGGCGTGGCCAATGAAAGGAAACAGCACCTGATCCTCATCAAAACACCTCCCACAGGACAACACAGAGTGGGCGTGCACCTGGGGGGTGAGAACAAAGAGGGTATCATGTCCATACAGTTTACATGACACAGTACTGACTGGACGTGAAGCTACACACGCTGCCGACCCCAAACTCTCTCACACAGCACGAATAACAAGGAAAGGTTATCAGTAGATGGGAACAGAATTCATCACAGTTTCACAGCTCTAGTTATGAGCCGTCAGACTCAGTGTGGGTGGGGATGCTTTGAGCTCTGTTACCTTTGGCAATACAGGTATTCAAACCTGACAATAACACCTCCCACCCAGTCTCTCACGCACCGTCTCCCGATCACACCTCTGTACCATGTCATTACAGAGCAATTACACTACAACTCAGTCACTTAACTGGCTATTATTGATGCCCATTTGAACTATGACATTCTAACACAAAATAAAACTAGAGAGAGTGTGTTTGTGCATGTGTATCTGTGTCTGTGTGTGTGCGAGTGTCTGTGTGTGTCTGTGTGTGTGCGAGTGTCTGTGTGTGTCTGTGTGTCTGTGTGTGTCTGTGTGTGTCTGTGTGTGTGTGTGTGGGGAATGTCCTGAGCTGCCAGCAGACTAATGGGTCAGGGCTGAGTAAACATGGAGAGCAGCAGCAGCCAATCAGACCACTGGGACCCGCCAGCCTTCTGTGTGTGTGTGTGTGTGTGTGTGTGTGTGTGTGTGTGTGTGTGTGTGTGTGTGTGTGGGTGTGGGTGTGTGTGTGTGTCAGACACTACTGTCTGCTGTAGGCATGCTGCCCTCTAGTGTCTGTCTGGACAAATCACACACACTAAAGCCATCAAGTGAAGTAGTGTTTCTATAAGGTGGAGACGAAGAGAGCAAGAAAGAGACACAGACAGACAAACACAGACATAGGCAGACAGTGAGAGCAATAGACCAGACAGACAGACAGTGAGAGCGATAGACAAGTCAGACAGACAGACAGACAGACAGACAGACAGACAGACAGACAGACAGACAGACAGACAGACAGACAGACAGACAGACAGACAGACAGACAGACAGACAGACAGACAGACAGACAGACAGACAGACAGACAGACAGACAGACAGACAGAGACAGGACACTCCATCTCCCTCTCTAACCTTGTTCTTGCTGTTAGTCAGGTTGATCCGGAGAATGCCCATCCCATGGAGGACAAACTTCATAGAGGTCAGAAGATTGTCCAGCACAGCCGGCTGTACGGGGTCAACAGGGCAGGGGTCAGAGGTAAAAAAAAATGTAAAAACAGTTACCACGGCAACGGTGTTCACACCACACAGGAAAAGTACATATAGAACGCATCTGACACCCCTGTGTATGAAACTACTTTAGTCATATTAGTGCACTATGGGTAACGGTGCCATTTCAGACACAACTGTAGCCTCTATAACCAAAAAGATCAGCCATGAATTACATGGCAACAGTGACAACACCATACAGACAACCTTTATATAACCTCTTCAAATGAAAAGGGTTTCATTCAAATCAGACTAAAGACGAGATACCCTGTTAAGAGGAGATACCAGCCCTGTTAAGAGGAGATACCAGCCCTGTTAAGGAGATACCAGCCCTGTTAAGAGGAGATACCAGCCCTGTTAAGAGGAGATACCAGCCCTGTTAAGAGGAGATACCAGCCCTGTTAAGAGGAGATACCAGCCCTGTTAAGAGGAGATACCAGCCCTGTTAAGAGGAGATACCAGCCCTGTTAAGAGGAGATACCAGCCCTGTTAAGAGGAGATACCAGCCCTGTTAAGAGGAGATACCAGCCCTGTTAAGAGGAGATACCAGCCCTGTTAAGAGGGGATACCAGCCCTGTTAAGAGGAGATATCAGCCCTGTTAAGAGGAGATATCAGCCCTGTTAAGAGGAGATACCAGCCCTGTTAAGAGGAGATATCAGCCCTGTAAAGACGAGATATCAGCCCTGTAAAGACGAGATATCAGCCCTGTAAAGACGAGATATCAGCCCTGTAAAGACGAGATATCAGACCTGTTAAGACGAGATATCAGACCTGTTAAGAGGAGATATCAGACCTGTTAAGAGGAGATATCAGACCTGTTAAGAGGAGATATCAGACCTGTTAAGAGGAGATATCAGACCTGTTAAGAGGAGATATCAGACCTGTTAAGAAGAGATATCAGACCTGTGTGAAGACTCCAGGCTAAAGAGGAGATATCAGACCTGTTAAGAGGAGATATCAGACTTGTTAAGAGGAGATATCAGACCAGTGTGAAGACTGATGTCTGAAGATGACCAACACAAAATCAAAAACTCAACTGGATCCAAGGTTGGGTTCAATTCCATTTAAAATTCCAGTCAATTCAAAAAGTACACTGACATTCTAATTCCAATGGTTCTCAATGCTTTTAATGAGGAACATTTGGAATTTGGTTTACTTTCTGAATTAACTGGAATTTAAATTGAATTGACCCCAACCCTGACTGTAACTAAACAAAACTCAATATCAACTGAACTCAAAACTGTTTGAATCTGAGTGACTCAATGGGATTAGGGGGGGGGGGGATCTATGATAGTCTCTAACCCCCCCTCTCTCTTCCCCCCCTCTCTCTCTTACCCCCCTCTCTCTCTTACCCCCCCTCTTCCTCTCCCTCCCTCTCTTTCCCCCCCTTCTTCCCCCCCCTCTCCCTCCCTCCCTCCCTCCCTCCCTCACCCCCCCTCTTTTCCCCCCTCCCTCCCTCTTACCCCCCCTCTCCCTCCCTCCCTCTTACCCCCCCCTCTCCCTCTCCCTCCCGCTCCCCCCCTTCTTTTCCCCCCTCCCCCCCCCCCCCTCTCTCTTCCCCCCCTGCCAGAAAGAGATAAGCATTACATTCCATCCCGATGTTATCAGTCTCCTTTCTTCCTCTCTGTCTGTCTGTCTTTTCTGAAGTTTATTGGAGGTGTTTGCCTTTCTCAGTGGGGCGCACCTACAGTGTGATAAGAGATCCTGTAACTAACTATGAGAGTGGTGACACACAACTTCAGTATCAGTAATGTGTTAAGCCGGGCCAGGCTGAGGACAGTCAGCCGTCAGGGAGTAATGATTCTTTATGAACTCATTCTCCAATAGTAATCTTTGCTGACACCTGTATATTGATTTGTGTCAGAAAAATAAGCAGCTCAGAGAGAGAGAGACACTCTCATTCCTTCTCTCTCTCTTCTTCGCCTCCTCCAGGATGTAAGGGAAGACAGAAAGAAAATAAGGGAGGGTAAAATGTGCTTTTCTAAAGTATGAGAAGAGGCTCCAAATCAGACTTTAAATCTCCTCCGTACATTTCCCTGGTCCTAACAAGCAGCATGTGGTTCGGCTTGGTGACCTCTAACCCCGGTCTGCTGCTGTCCCACGGGCACCATGCTCTAGACCTCCCCCTGTACCCTCACTGTCTGTGTTGGTCAAAACCTCCCCCCTTCAAAAGTGTCACAGTGTGCAGGCCAAAAAAGGCCCCTTTACACAGTGATGAGATCTGTCCTGATGACATCTGTCCTGATGTATTCAGATTTTAAACACCCACACCCCACCTGATGGTCAGATCCTTCCTCTACCCTCCCGTCTCCCCGTTCAAAACAAACACATTCCTGGCCTTGTTTCCCGGCCGCTTTATTTGAAGTGTGTGATGTCAGATCAGTCGTACCAGAGCTTCCCAGAAAAGTTTTATAAATTTTTTTTTTTTTCTCCATCCCAACTTCTCTCTCTCCCCTCCCCCACCATCTCCATCCCAACTTCTCTCTCTCCCCTCCCCCACCATCTCCATCCCAACTTCTCTCTCTCCCCTCCCCCACCATCTCCATCCCAACTTCTCTCTCTCCCCTCCCCCACCATCTCCATCCCAACTTCTCTCTCCCCTCCCCCACCATCTCCATCCCAACTTCTCTCTCTCCCCTCCCCCACCATCTCCATCCCAACTTCTCTCTCCCCTCCCCCACCATCTCCATCCCAACTTCTCTCTCTCCCCTCCCCCACCATCTCCATCCCAACTTCTCTCTCTCCCCTCCCCCACCATCTCCATCCCAACTTCTCTCTCTCCCCTCCCCCACCATCTCCATCCCAACTTCTCTCTCTCCCCTCCCCCACCATCTCCATCCCAACTTCTCTCTCTCCCCTCCCCCACCATCTCCATCCCAACTTCTCTCTCTCCCCTCCCCCACCATCTCCATCCCAACTTCTCTCTCTCCCCTCCCCCACCATCTCCATCCCAACTTCTCTCTCTCCTCCCCCACCATCTCCATCCCAACTTCTCTCTCTCCCCTCCCCCACCATCTCCATCCCAACTTCTCTCTCTCCCCTCCCCCACCATCTCCATCCCAACTTCTCTCTCTCCCCTCCCCCACCATCTCCATCCCAACTTCTCTCTCTCCCCTCCCCCACCATCTCCATCCCAACTTCTCTCTCTCCTCCCCCACCATCTCCATCCCAACTTCTCTCTCTCCCCTCCCCCACCATCTCCATCCCAACTTCTCTCTCTCCTCCCCCACCATCTCCATCCCAACTTCTCTCTCTCCCCTCCCCCACCATCTCCATCCCAACTTCTCTCTCTCCCCTCCCCCACCATCTCCATCCTACTTCTCTCTCTCCCCTCCCCCACCATCTCCATCCTACTTTCTCTCTCCCCTCCCCCACCATCTCCATCCTACTTTCTCTCTCCCCTCCCCCACCATCTCCATCCTACTTTCTCTCTCCCCTCCCCCACCATCTCCATCCCAACTTCTCTCTCTCCTCCCCCACCATCTCCATCCCAACTTCTCTCTCTCCCCTCCCCCACCATCTCCATCCCAACTTCTCTCTCTCCCCTCCCCCACCATCTCCATCCCAACTTCTCTCTCCCCTCCCCCACCATCTCCATCCCAACTTCTCTCTCTCCCCTCCCCACCATCTCCATCCCAACTTCTCTCTCTCCCCTCCCCCACCATCTCCATCCCAACTTCTCTCTCTCCCCTCCCCCACCATCTCCATCCCAACTTCTCTCTCTCCCCTCCCCCACCATCTCCATCCCAACTTCTCTCTCTCCCCTCCCCCACCATCTCCATCCCAACTTCTCTCTCTCCCCTCCCCCACCATCTCCATCCCAACTTCTCTCTCTCCCCTCCCCCACCATCTCCATCCCAACTTCTCTCTCTCCCCTCCCCCACCATCTCCATCCCAACTTCTCTCTCTCCCCTCCCCCACCATCTCCATCCCAACTTCTCTCTCTCCTCCCCCACCATCTCCATCCCAACTTCTCTCTCTCCCCTCCCCCACCATCTCCATCCCAACTTCTCTCTCTCCCCTCCCCCACCATCTCCATCCCAACTTCTCTCTCTCCCCTCCCCCACCATCTCCATCCCAACTTCTCTCTCTCCTCCCCCACCATCTCCATCCCAACTTCTCTCTCTCCCCTCCCCCACCATCTCCATCCCAACTTCTCTCTCTCCCCTCCCCCACCATCTCCATCCCAACTTCTCTCTCTCCTCCCCCACCATCTCCATCCCAACTTCTCTCTCTCCCCTCCCCCACCATCTCCATCCCAACTTCTCTCTCTCCCCTCCCCCACCATCTCCATCCTACTTCTCTCTCTCCCCTCCCCCACCATCTCCATCCTACTTTCTCTCTCCCCTCCCCCACCATCTCCATCCTACTTCTCTCTCTCCCCTCCCCCACCATCTCCATCCTACTTTCTCTCTCCCCTCCCCCACCATCTCCATCCCAACTTCTCTCTCTCCTCCCCCACCATCTCCATCCCAACTTCTCTCTCTCCCCTCCCCCACCATCTCCATCCCAACTTCTCTCTCTCCTCCCCCACCATCTCCATCCCAACTTCTCTCTCTCCCCTCCCCCACCATCTCCATCCCAACTTCTCTCTCTCCCCTCCCCCACCATCTCCATCCCAACTTCTCTCTCTCCTCCCCCACCATCTCCATCCCAACTTCTCTCTCTCCCCTCCCCCACCATCTCCATCCCAACTTCTCTCTCTCCCCTCCCCCACCATCTCCATCCTACTTCTCTCTCTCCCCTCCCCCACCATCTCCATCCTACTTTCTCTCTCCCCTCCCCCACCATCTCCATCCTACTTCTCTCTCTCCCCTCCCCCACCATCTCCATCCTACTTTCTCTCTCCCCTCCCCCACCATCTCCATCCCAACTTCTCTCTCTCCTCCCCCACCATCTCCATCCCAACTTCTCTCTCTCCTCCCCCACCATCTCCATCCCAACTTCTCTCTCTCCCCTCCCCCACCATCTCCATCCTACTTTCTCTCTCCCCTCCCCCACCATCTCCATCCTACTTTCTCTCTCCCCCCCTCTCGATTTTTCTCCCCTGCACCCTCCCTCTTCAAAGAAACATCCTCCATTGACTAGAAACTTAGCCTCCTCTGTTAACAGACTAATGGACACAGACCCTCTCTCCTCCCCCCAGGTGTTTGTAAAGTAATCTGATCTCAATATCTGAGGGCTACGTCACCCCTGTGTATAGTCTATATGTGTGTAGGAAGGGGGATACAATCCCAGATACCCCCATTCACCTCTGCAGCTATTGTCTGCTATGCTGTCAGCATAGCTAATGCTCCAGTCACTACTCACCCCGAGGCGAGATACGGGAACACACACACACACACACACACACACACACACACACACACGACACAGAGAGAGTAAGGAGGGTGAGCCAGAGAAAAGGAGGGAGAGAAAGGGAAGAAGGGAAAGTGAGAGAACAATGAAGACTGCAGAGGGAAAAAAGCAACACGTCAGAAAAGACTGAGGGCCTCAGTTTGCATCCCAAATGGCACCCTACTGCCTGTATAGTGCACTACTTCTGACCTGGGCCCATAGTGCACTATAGAGGGAATAGGGAGCCATTGGGACGCAGCCTCAGTCTTCCCTACTCCTACAGCAGCCTCAGTCTTCCCTACTCCTACAGCAGCCTCAGTCTTCCCTACTCCTACAGCAGCCTCAGTCTTCCCTACTCCTACAGCAGCCTCAGTCTTCACTACTCCTACAGCAGCCTCAGTCTTCACTACTCCTACAGCAGCCTCAGTCTTCACTACTCCTACAGCAGCCTCAGTCTTCACTACTCCTACAGCAGCCTCAGTCTTCACTACTCCTACAGCAGCCTCTGGGGCGGCAGGGTAGCCTAGTGGTTAGAGCGTTGGACTAGTAACCGGAAGGTTGCAAGTTCAAACCCCCGAGCTGACAAGGTACAAATCTGTCGTTCTGCCCCTGAACAGGCAGGTAACCCACTGTTCCCAGGCCATCATTGAAAATAAGAATTTGTTCTTAACTGACTTGCCTGGTTAAATAAAGGGTCCATTTTTTTAAGTCTTCACTACTCCTAACTGCTACAGCAGCCTCAGGTCTAGACAGGTTAAGGACTAATCCCAAAGTAGTGTGTGTGTGTGTGTGTGAGTTTCCGCCAAACCCCTCATTCAACCACACCTTACAGAGCAGGTCAATAGAATGTATGTATGACAGTTGTGTGTACATTGTTTATTGGGGCGGCATGCGCACGTCTATGAATGAAAACGTACCCAGGGCGTTATCAGACAGGATCATGTAGAACTACAAGTGAATCGGTACACTGGTACAATAATGGTCAGAAAGGACGACGTCTGGACCACAAACTGGATGTTGTTCAGCTGTACATTCATATTGTGTGGATGAGCAGGTTCAAACTGCCACATCCCGACCACGAAAACAACCCTGTGATCACGAAGGACACAGACAAAACCACCTACTAGCCTGCCAAGGGACTTGGAGGGACAGATTGCAGGGGTGTCATAACGGTTGTCCAACTTCCTTTCTTTTTAGGACTGGGGGTATGTTTGTATTGTTGTGGTAGCTAGAGGTTACTATGTACTGCCTGGAAGTGAGGATTCAACAGTCTCTTCTTGATATAGTATTTCTGGACAATGTTACAAAAACAATATGTGGAATGCAGCTGAACTGGCTGAGATCTGGCGTTCAATCATTAACTACTGCAGTGTTGTGTTAAAGCTGAGAGCTTTTCTGCTCAACGGAATTTACACTGTTCTAGAATTGGACACAGCTCAAGAATCTTCAGTGTTCTAGAATCGTCAACACTGTTCTAGAATTTTCAACACTGTTCTAGAATCCTCAGACAATGAAATTACATCCCCAGAGTTCTGAGTGCCCCCCTCCTTGTTGACATAGCTGGTGGAATGAGAGAAAAATCTCTCTGCTGAATAAAACCACTCCACAGCCCCAGGCCTGGGATCTGATGCAAATAAAGGAGGGATGAGACAGAGGAAGGGCCTTCTTTATGTCTCTCTATGTCAAATCAAATAACATTTTATTGGTTGCGTACACATATTTTGCAGATGCTAATGCAGGTGCAGCGAAAATCTTCTTTTTCTAGCTCCAACAGCGCAGTAATACCTAACAATACAAAACTATACACACACTAAATCCAAAAAATGAAAAAGGAATTAAGAAATATCAGAACGAGCAATGTCAGAGTCCAGAATATAGAAATACACTGAGTGTACAAAACATTAGGAACCCCTTCCTCATATTGAGTTGCACCTCCTTTTGCCCTCAGAAAAGCCTCGTCAGGACTCTATTAGGTGTTGAACGCGTTCCACAGGGATGCTGGCCCATGTTGACTCCAATGCTTTCCACAGTTGTCAAGTTGGCTGGATGTCCTTTGGGTGGTGGAACATTCTTCATACACATGGGAAACTGTTGAGCATGAAAAACCCAGCAGCATTGCAATTCTTCACATACTCAAACCGGTGAAGGCTTAAAAATTATTATTTTAACCTGTGTCCTCCCCTTCATCTACACTGAATGAAGCATGCATGTTTTAGTTTTTACCCTAGTGCTACTCAGCTGATTCAAATAACCAACTCATCATCAAGCTATGATTATTTGAATCAGCTGTGTCGTGCCAGGGAGAAAAACAGAACGTACCCCCAGGGGGCCCAGGACCCAGTTTGGGAAACCCTGCTGTGTCACGCCCTGGCCTTAGTATTTTGTGTTTTCTTTATTATTTTGGTCAGGCCAGGGTGTGACATGGGTTAATTATGTGGTGTGTTTAGTCTTGGTTTTTTTGTAGGTATTGGGATTGTGGTATAGTGGGTTATCTAGAAAAGTCTATGGTTGCCTGAAGTGGTTCTCAATCAGAGGCAGGTGATTATCGTTGTCTCTGATTAGGAACCATATTTAGGCAGCCATATTCTTTGAGTGTTTGGTGGGTGATTGTTCCTGTCTCTGTGTTAGTTTGCACCAGATAAGGCTGTTTAGGTTTTCACATTACGTTTATTGTTTGTATTGTTCGTGTTTATCTTTTTATTAAACATGAATCGTAATAACTACGCTGCATTTGGGTCCTCCTCTCCTTCGACACAAGAAAACCTTAACATACTGTAGATGTCCTGGAGGGCAGGCAGTGTTCCCTCGGTGATGCGTTGACCACACCACCCTCTAGAGAGCCCTGCGGTTGCAGACAGTGCATTTGTGGTACCAGGCGATGATACAGCCTGACAGAATGCTCTCAATGGTGCATCTGTAGAAGTTCGTAGGGGGGGGGCCAAGCCGAATTTCTTCAGCGTCGCGGTTGCGCCTTCTTCATCACACTACCTGTGTGGATGACCATTTCAGGTTGTCAGTGAGGTGCACGCCGAGGGAACTTGGAACATTTTCTTCACTGGAGTTCAAGATGGCACCAACAGACATGTTCCTAGCTCCTGGACAACTTTGCAGTATTGTTTTTTTGTGGTATTTCATGCATTATTTCCTCAGAACATTTCTTGTATTATTCCCTACAGGACTCAGGAGGCGTGCATTACCACCCACCACTTCTGAGTATATTACTCACGGATGTTCAATCCCTGGACAATAAAGTAGACTGGCTCAGGGGGAGGATCGCATTCGAGACATCAAGGACTATAACTTACTCTGTTTCACGGAATCATGGCTCTCTCCGGGTATACTGTCCCCGTCCATACAGCCAGCGGGGTTCTCCATTCATCACGGACAGAAAGAACGAACTCTCCGGCAAAAAGAAAGGGGGAGGTGTTTGTTCCACGATTAACTACTCATGGTGTGATTAAGGTAACGTACAGGAAATCAAGTCCTTTTGTCCTCCCGATTTGAAATACCTCTCCATCAAATGCCGGCCGCATTACCTCCCGAGAGAATTGTGTCATCGTCACGGCCGTGTATATTCCCCCTCAAGCAGACACTGACGGCTTTCAAGGAAATACACTGGACTTTGTGGAAACTGGAAACCGCACATCCTGAGGCCGCATTTAATTAGGGAAGTTTAATCAACATCTCCTACACTATTCGCTCATTGAGAACTCTGACCATTGCTACTCCGCCTTCCGGGACAGCTACAAGGCCCTCAGCAAATCAGATCATGCCTACATTCTGATCATGCCTACATTCTGTTCCTCCCCTCTTATAGGCAGAAACTTAAACAGGAAGTACCCGTGATAAGGACGGTTTAACATTGGTCTGACCAATCAGAATCTATTCTTCAGGATTGTTTTGGTCATGTGGACAGCGATATGTTCCGGGTTGCCTCTGAGAATAGCATTGACGTATACACTAACTCAGTGACTGAGTTCATCAGGGAAGTGCATAGACGATGCTGTTCCCACTGTGAGGATCAGAGTTTATCCAAACCAAAAACCCTGGATAGATGGCAACATCCACACAAAACTGAAAGCGCCAAAACCACCACATTTAGTGGTGCCAGGGAATTAACCTCTCCCTCAACGTCAACAAAACGAAGCAGCCGATCGTGGACTTCAGGAGACCGCAGAGAGAGAACGCACTCATCCACATCGGTCTATCTTGTCACAGTGCTACAACACATGCCCAACGGTGGGACAGAGAAAGGAGTGGGTCCCAAATGGCACCCTATTTCCTATATAGCCCTATAGGCTCTGGTCTAAGTAGTGCACTATATAGGGAATAGGGTGCCCTATGGGCTCTGGTCTAATGTAGTGCACTACGTAGGGAATAGGGTGCCATTTGGGCTCTGGTATAAAGTAGTACACTATATAGGGAATAGCGTGCCCTGTGGGCTCTGGTCTAATGTAGTGCACTACGTAGGGAATAGGGTGCCATTTGGGATGCTTCCTGCTACAAAATGTGGTTAATCAAAGAGTCTCTACCAGTCTGCAGCAGGCCTAGAGCAGAGATCTGCTGTACAGGGCATAGTTGGGACAGGACAGGGGAAGGCGGGGTGAGTGAGTGTGTGTGTGTTTGTACGTACGTAAGAGAGAAAGCAGGGTGTGTCTCTGTTTTTGTTGGTTCAGGGAAGGGAAAGGCATATAGATAGGGCAGTGAGGCAGCGTGTGATTTAATCCACTGGAAGAGAGTGTTCATGTTACCATGGTGTTCACGTTACCAAACGTGTCTCTTTAGATGAAAGGGGGACTGATGGGGCAGTGATGGTGGAGTGAGTCTTGGATAATCTGACTTTTATGAGAAAGAGGAGGGAAAGGCTATAACCTTCCCACATCACCACCCAGGACCTTCATCTGGCATATCAGAGTCTATCCGGTGTGTGTGTGTGTGTGTTCCGGTGTAGCATGACAGCAGACAGCTGCCAAGGACCAAGAATACTCCAAGTCTAGAAAATAATATTTACACACAAACATGTATGACGCACTAATAACTCAAACCAAATTCCTCTCATAATTGAACATTCTTGCTGCTGAACACCTGTTAGTAAACTGGTAGCCATCAAAGTGCTCACCCTTTAAAAAACAGGTCATTCCTCTCAACACCTGTTCATTATGTTGCTACATTATAGAGAAGTCAGAGGGAGGGAAGGAGAGGAGAGGGGGGAGGGGGGGAAGGAGAGGAGAGAGGAGAGGAGGGGAAGGAGAGGAGAGAGGAGAGAGGGAAAGAGAGGAGAGGAGAGAGGGAAAGAGAGGAGAGGAGAGAGGGAAAGAGGGGAGGGAAGGAGAGAGGGGGAGGGAGGGAAGGAGAGAGGGGGAGGGAAGGAGAGAGGGAAAGAGGGGAGGGAAGGAGAGAGGGGGAGGGAAGGAGAGAGGGAAAGAGGGGAGGGAAGGAGAGAGGGAAAGAGGGGAGGGAAGGAGAGAGGGAAAGAGGGGAGGGAAGGAGAGAGGGAAAGAGGGGAGGGAAGGAGAGAGGGAAAGAGGGGAGGGAAGGAGAGAGGGGAGGGAAGGAGAGAGGGGAGGGAAGGAGAGGAGGAGGGAAGGAGAGGAGGAGGGAAGGAGAGGAGAGGAGAGAGGGGGAAGGAAGGAGAGGAGAGAGGGGGAAGGAAGGAGAGGAGAGAGGGGGAAGGAAGGAGAGGAGAGAGGGAGAAGGAAGGAGAGGAGAGAGGGGGAAGGAAGGAGAGGAGAGAGGGAGAAGGAAGGAGAGGAGAGAGGGAGAAGGAAGGAGAGGAGAGAGGGAGAAGGAAGGAGAGGAGAGAGGAGAGAGGGAAGGGAAAGAGAGGAGAGAGGGAAGGAAAGGAGAGAGGAGAGAGGGAAGGAAAGGAGAGAGGAGAGAGGGAAGGAAAGAGAGGAGAGAGGAGAGAGGGAAGGAAAGGAGAGAGGAGAGAGGGAAGGAAAGAGAGGAGAGAGGGTAGGGAGGGAAGGAAGGAGAGAGGGTAGGGGAGGAGAGGAGAGGGGGTAGGGGAGGAGAGGAGAGAGGGTAGGGGAGGAGAGGAGAGAGGGTAGGGGAGGAGAGGAGAGGAGAGAGGGGAGGGAAGGAGAGAAGAGAGGGGAGGAGAGAGGGGAGGGAAGGAGACGAGAGATGGGGGGAAGGAGACGAGAGAGGGAAGGAGAGGAGAGAGGGAGGGAAGGAGAGGAGGGGGAGGTGGAGGGAAGGAGAGGAGGTGGAGGGAAGGAGAGGAGGTGGAGGGAAGGAGAGAGGGAGGGAGGGAGGAGAGAGGGGAGGGAAGGAGACGAGAGAGGGGGGGAAGGAGACGAGAGAAGGAGGGAAGGAGACGAGAGAGGGAAGGAGAGGAGAGAGGGAAGGAGAGGAGGGGGAGAGAGAGGGAAGGAGAGGAGGGGGAGGGAGAGGGAAGGAGAGGAGGGGGAGGGAGAGGGAAGGAGAGGAGGGGGAGGGAGAGGGAAGGAGAGGAGGGGGAGGGAGAGGGAAGGAGAGGAGGGGGAGGGAGAGGGAAGGAGAGGAGGGGAGGGAGAGGGAAGGAGAGGAGGGGGAGGGAGAGGGAAGGAGAGGAGGGGGAGGGAGAGGAAGGAGAGGAGGGGGAGGAAGAGGGAAGGAGAGGAGGGGGAGGGAGAGGGAGAGGGAAGGAGAGGAGGGGGAGGGAGAGGGAAGGAGAGGAGGGGGAGGGAGAGGGAAGGAGAGGAGGGAGAGGGAGAGGGAAGGAGAGGAGGGAGAGGGAGAGGGAAGGAGAGGAGGGAGAGGGAAGGAGAGAAGGGAGAGGGAAGGAGAGGAGGTGGAGGGAAGGAGAGGAGGTGGAGGGAGGTAGGGAGGGAGGGAGGGAGGGAGGGGAGGAGGGAGGGAGGGAGGGAGGGAGGAGAGGAGAGAGGGAGGGAAGGAGAGGAGAGAGGGAGGGAAGGAGAGGAGAGAGGGAGGGAAGGAGAGGAGAGAGGGAGGGAAGGAGAGGAGAGAGGGAGCGAGGGAAGGAGAGAGGGAGGGTAGGGGGAGGAGAGGGAAGGAGAGGAGGGAAGGAGAGAAGGAGAGGGGGAAGGAGAGGAGAGGAGAGGAGGGAAGGAGAGAGAGGGAGGAGAGGGAAGGAGAGAGAGGAGGAGAGGAAGGAGAGAGGGGAGGGAAGGAGAGAGGGGAGGGAAGGAGGAGAGGGGAGGAAGGAGAGAGGGGAGGGAAGAG
This sequence comes from Oncorhynchus kisutch, assembly GCF_002021735.2. Classification (NCBI taxonomy): domain Eukaryota; kingdom Metazoa; phylum Chordata; class Actinopteri; order Salmoniformes; family Salmonidae; genus Oncorhynchus; species Oncorhynchus kisutch. The sequence goes on along the minus strand of NW_022262858.1, from coordinate 36,507 downwards.
AGAGGGGAGGGACGGAGAGGGGGAGGGGAAGGGAAGAGGGGGGAGGGAAGGAGAGAGGGGAGCGGGAAGGAGAGAGGGAGGGAAGGAGAGAGGGGAGGAAGGAGAGAGGGGAGGGAAAGGAGAGAGGGGAGGGAAGGAGAGAAGAGGGGAGGGAAGGAGGCGGAAGGAGAGAGGGGAGGGAAGGAGAGAGGGGAGGGAAGGAGAGAGGGAGGAAGGGGAGGGGGGGGAAGGGGAGGAGGGAGGGAGGGAAGAGAGAGGGGAGGGGAGGGGAGAGGGAGGGAGGGAAGGAGAGGAGAGTGAGAGAGGGAGGGAAGGAGGGAGAGAGGGAGGGGAGGGAGGGAAGGAGAGGAGAAGAGGGAGGGGAGGGAGGAGGGAGGGAGGGAAGGAGAGGAGAGAGGGAGCGAGGGAAGGAGAGGAGGGAGGGTAGGGGAGGAGGAGGGGAGGGGAGAGGGAGGGGGAGAGGGAAGGAGAGGAGGGAAGGAGAGGGAGGAGAGGGAGGGAAGGAGAGAGGGGAGGGAAGGAGAGAGGGGAGGGAAGGAGAGAGGGGAGGGAAGGAGAGAGGGGAGGGAAGGAGAGAGGGGAGGGAAGGGGAGAGGGGAGGGAAGGGGTAGAGGGAGGAAGAGAGGAGGGCGGGCAGGGAGGAGAAGAGACGGGAGGGAAGGGAAGGAGAGAGGGGAGGGAAGGGAGAGGGGAGGGAAGGAGAGAGGGTTAGGGAAGGGGAGAGGGTAGGAAGGGGAGAGGGGAGGGAAGGGAAGGGGAGGGAAGGGAAGACGTGAGCAAGGGAGCAATGAAGAGAGGAGTAAAATCGACCTGAGAAGGAGAATAAAGAGGAATGGAAGAAAGGGAAAGTGGTGGAAAAGAGAGAGACCGGAGAGAGAGAGAGACGAGAGAGGAGAGAGAGAGAGAGAGAGAGAGAGGAGAGAGAGATGAGAGAGAGAGAGAGAGAGAGAGAGAGAGAGAGAGAGAGAGAGAGAGAGAGAGAGAGAGAGAGAGAGAGAGGGAGAGTCGGTGGTTCACCCAGTCAGTGAGGGAGTGTGTCTCAGTATTGTCCACATTCCTCTATTTAACCCCAGACTTGAGGACAAACACACAGGAAGAGTTGATGCAGATGTGTCCCCAGAAGGCACCATGCCCTCACTCAGCTTATCCCCCCCCCCCGCTCTCTCACTTATTCTACTTCTTATCAGATGAGTGATATGATCATCTATCTCACCTGGCCAGTTCCATTATAGTGAGTAGCAACCAGCACCTGGTCTGTGTGGATAGGACAACTGAGACGTCCATACAATGACTGGCAAGCAATTTGATCAGGCTTCTACTGTATTTAGATTACCTGTGGGACTCTCTCTGTGTGTGTGTGTGTGTGCGTGTACCTTGAAGCTGGTCAGCTCTTGCTTGGTAAAGCCGTGGCTGTGGATGATCTTCATCTGTTTGACCAGAGTACTCTTCCCACTCTCTGCTGCTCCTGGATGAGACGGAGGGATGGAGAGAGAGACATTTCAAGTTTTATATTATCATCGCTCTCTTTGTTTTCGAAACCTTGAGGGTAATATTTACTGTTAAATTCTAATAGTTTTTTGTTCATGGTTTGTGTCTTCTCACTTTTGTTTATTTCACTTGCTTTGGCAATGTAAACATGTTTCCCATGCCGATAAACCCCTTTGCCATGCCGATAAACCCCTTTGACGAGAGAGAGCGAGCGAGAGAGAGAAAAAGAGAGAGAGAAAAATCATTTCTTACATTGTATTACAACAAGTTCAAGGACAATGGCTTTATCTTGAGGCCCCAGATCAGTTTGTGCTGTGATTGGACAATGACCATAGATAGGAGAGTTGACAAGACAGCATAAAACATCTTTAGTGTTTACCTTAAGGAATCATTTTCCTATACCTAAGGGAATTGTTTAAGGATGTTGCCCTTTAGGTGAGGGCATCATTTAAGGGTTTTACGGTAGTTTGAAGACATGTCCAACAGAGTCTCTGGTTACCATGGAAATTACTTAGTTAAAGTCTTCTTAGTTCATTAAAAGTTTTTTTTTTTAAGTATTCAAAGACCTCCAAAAATACATGCGAGATCGCAAAAAAAGAACTTCTACGTTCAAGACCAGAGAAACAAATTGATTCATTAGATAATAAAATGTGTTTATTTTTAGTTACTTTTTACTCAACTTGTTTCTATTAATTTCTAGCACATCAAGCGAAGTCCAGAGCAGCGGAGGCTGCAGAAGGGAGGGCGACTCATAACGGCTGGAACGGAGCAAACGGAATGACACAGAAACCATGAGCTTTTCTCCGGAGCAAGCGAGGGTCAGAGTATAAGTCCATATCAAAGGATGCGAAACGGAGCACGGAGGGCACTTCTCTAATGCCTACTCCGTCATGTAAAAAATGAAGGAAAATGTATTAAAATCATTGGCGGCCAATTATTTGAGCTGAAGTGAGAGAACACACACTCCAAATTTGGAATAAAATCTTGCCTATTCACATATTGTATGTTGCCCGACTACAATATTTGACCTTGATACGTTCATTTTGGCATGTTTATCTGCCTACGTACTGTAGATCGCAAGCCCATAATAAGTCAATAGGGCTAACTGGCTAGCTACTAGTAGTTACTTTTTCTCAACATGTTTCTAGCACATCAAGATAACGCAGTACTGTTGACTAGCCACGAAGAATTGACATCTACTTTGCATAACATTAGTCGTAGGTCATTTTTGCCTGTTAAACTATCTGGTTAGCTACATTATTACAAGTAGCTAGCTTATAGTTATGAAGTAAAACGTTTGAATTGCGTATATCTGGTTTCCTCTCTATTGTCATTGTCCTGGCTGGAAGAAGGTTCAGTGAATGGGTAAGTCCATAGTCAAGTCAATAGCTAGCCACAAATAATGGTTAGCTAGCTAGTTGCCCACTAAACATTTACATCTACCTTGCATAACATTAGTTTTAGACAATTTTTGCCTGTTTAACTAGCTGGCTAGCTAGAGTACTATGGCTCACATATCTAGCTGATAATTATGAAATAAAACATTTGATTTGTGGTGCAGTGTGAGATAAGCATTACTCCCCCTACTGTGTTAAATGTTACGTGTTATGATTTCTCCACACGCTCGTCCCAACAAGAACGTACTCAAGAGGACATCCTGGGAGAATGCACTCAGAGCATGAGTGCGGAGCACGGTAGTATGCATACAACACCACGTGTTTGATACCATTCCACTTATTCTGCTTCAGCCATTAACACAAGCACGTCCTCCCGAATGAATGTGCCACCAACCTCCTGTGGTATAGAGTATGTAGCCAGCTAGCTGTGTAGCCATGGGTTGTGTAGCCATGGGTTGTGTAGCCAGCTAGCTGTGTAGCCATGGGTTGTGTAGACATGGGTTGTGTAGCCAGCTAGCTGTGTAGCCATGGGTTGTGTAGCCATGGGTTGTGTAGCCAGCTAGCTGTGTAGCCATGGGTTGTGTAGCCATGGGTTGTGTAGCCATGGGTTGTGCACCTTTCCTTGTTCAGCTACCTAGCTAGCTGGTGGGAAGTTTATTTTGAAACCAGGGCAGAGGAAAGAAACATTCACTTCCACAAGTGCTGTTTACATGGATATCCCTACTGAATGCTGTTTACATGGATATCCCTACTGAATGCTGTTTACATGGATATCCCTACTGAATGCTGTTTACATGGATATCCCTACTGAATGCTGTTTACATTGATATCCCTACTGAATGATGTTTACATGGATATCCCTACTGAATGCTGTTTACATGGATATCCCTACTGAATGATGTTCACATGGATATCCCTACTGAATGCTGTTTACATGGATATCCCTATTGAATGCTGTTTACATGGATATCCCTATTGAATGCTGTTTACATGGATATCCCTACTGAATGCTGTTTACATGGATATCCCTACTGAATGCTGTTTACATGGATATCCCTACTGAATGCTGTTACATGGATATCCCTACTGAATGCTGTTTACATGGATATCCCTACTGAATGCTGTTTACATGGATATCCCTACTGAATGCTGTTTACATGGATATCCCTACTGAATGCTGTTTACATGGATATCCCTACTGAATGCTGTTTACATGGATATCCCTACTGAATGCTGTTTACATGGATATCCCTACTGAATGCTGTTTACATGGATATCCCTACTGAATGAAGCACTTAAGGGGCCTCGAGGGCAACTAACTTTTTTCACTAACTTTAAGGGGGAAATTAGCCTTTAAATGTTTTGTGCAAAAAACAATGAAGGGAAAAGATAAAGGGTGAAAAGCTACTTAAGATGTTTTATGCAACCGGGCCCTGGGTATTTATCTTGTTCTGGTTAATCTCAACACAAACCACATTGGCCTCTATCTGCACTGCGATTCATTCACTGTGACTGACCAGGAAGAATGTTCGACCATTGTGTGGAAACGCCTGCCCTGCACCCTTTAAACTCCCCACTGTGTTTCTGTTAAACCAATCATTTGATCTAGTATGGGTCTTTTTAGCTCGTTGCTGTTGTTCCAATAGCCTCGTTTGAGCTAGAAGTGTGTGGGGCTTTTTAGTTCATTAATGAACATAGGCTAAACTTGCAAATGTGTTGTGCAAGCCTAGTGTCTTAACTTAGGGCCAGGAGTTTGTCCAGTTGATCTGACCAGAGAACACTCGGCTGCACAATACAGAACATCAAAACACTTCTGCCGAAGGTGGAATATTGTCCACTAACTACTATTACTACCACCACCACCACACAGAGAGTAGAGTGGCATTTGAAATGTGTCTATTCCATTGAAACTTGCGACTGGAATGTTTCCCTGTTCATTTTCGATTATTTTCGCTTTTGTTTATCTATTTCACTTGCTTTGGCAATGTAAACATATGTTCCCATGTCAATAAAGCCCATTGAATGTAATTGAGAGAAAGAGATACTTACCGAGCATTAGAATTTTGACCACGTTCATTTCCCTCTTGGCGTATTCATACAGGTCCCTGTCTATCTTCGCGCTCTGAAGCTTCGCCTTCTTCCCCTCCTCCGTTAGGTCTTGTTCTGAACTGAGACACTGTCCCATCTCGCCTTGCTCATCTCCTCGTTCACCGGACACGCACGAGCTAGAATAATACCGGGGAAGGGGGATCCACTTTAGGGATCAGTCACCGTGGGTTGACGGTGATAGTTGACTCGAACATGTTTATACAATTGGGTTTTGATTATCGCTTTTACCTCTTGATGTGTCACATTTTGGGGTGGGTTTTCTATGCCAAATGTCTGCAACAATATGGCCAAATGTTCTGTCCTATTCCTTTTTATAACTAAATTAATAACGAAGAAAACAAGTAATTGAATAGGTTAGAAGTTATTCAATCGGTTCGCATCGGAAGCGCATTGTCCATCCGTTGTTACATGATGCGGAATCGCTCGCAATATATCCAATCGAAAAAGGTTCAAACGTGTACCTACTCACTAGACAAAAAAAGTGTCTCGTTACCCAACCAACCACCAAATCAGCAAGGCTATTGTGAATACTTCCTTGTTGTGTTAGACTCGAGAGACAAACAACATTTTCAAAAAATAGAGTGAGACGGTGAGCGCCGCTATAGTAGCCTCCAGAATCCTAACTCCCGAAAAGTTTCCCCAGCTAGTTGATTTAGGACGGGAGATCCCTCCCACACAGTCTCATAGACTCCCACGGTATTGCAGCGTTGGAAAAGTTTCAGATATCCCGTGGAAGTGACGTTTCGGGAGGAGAAATTGACGCCTGAGTGAGTGCTGCCATGTCCACTGTATCCACAAGGTGCGGTACTATGAAAATAACAAACATAATAATCACTGTTTTGAATGTCAGTGCGTTCACGCTCACCAACGCCTCAAATCCTGCCAAACGCGTGGGTCAGGGATTAGTTTCCCTTTGTGTTCCTAATGAGGTGAACGTTTTTTATTCAAGAGACTCGAGCCGTGTCCTCATTTCGACAGCTCAGCGTAATCTGTGACCACACAGCCGCAACCACCGGTCTAGTTTACCGGTTTTCCGCGCGACATGCTGACCTAAACGGTTGTTAATCAGTTGGGTATGGGGTGGTGTGATTTGAGTGGATGTAGACATGTAGTTGACCCCGTCAGAGCTTTGGTGAAACGCCAGACACCTTTCATTTTCAAACTCTCTAAATAGTTTAGTTTAAAGCCCCCATGCAGTCGTTTAAATTGTATTTTAAAATCATCACTTGTATGTCCAATTAATCCCTCATTTTTTATAAAAATCCAATATCTCTTTTTTTAATCATTTATTTCCCAGCCTCCTTCTGCCATTGGAATGCTCTCTGGTCATGAGGGGGTTGATACACACTTCAATATATTTACACACACAGCCCTGGTTGGCAGATAGGATCTTCAACACCAGTGGTCCTCGAACTGTGGATGGCGACAGGGTCCAGGTGGGTCACCCCATCACATTCTTTGTACATTGCAACATTTGATTTAATTCTAAACTCTAGAGCAGGGCTCTCCAACCCTGTTCCTGGAGAGCTACACTTCTGTAGGTTTTTTGCTCCAACACTAATCTAGCGAACATGAATCTAATAATTAGCTGCGTGAGTCGCTAAATCATGTTGGTTTACAACTGGGGTTGGAGCTAAAAACCTACAGGAGGGTAGGTCTCCAGGAACACGTTTGGAGAGCTCTGTTCAAGGAGGATACATATGCAAATAAGATGACTGGTCATTGGTCAGAATAATTAGATCAGATTGTGATGTCATGCTTTCCCCCTTCGTTTATTTTTGTAAATACTTTAACACCTATTTTTCTTAACTACATTGTTGGTTAAGGGCCCGTAAGCATTTCACTGTAAGGTCGACACCTGTTGGATTCGGTGACAAATAACATTTGATTTGCTGTGGGCCAAAATCTCCCACCTGAACAGGCTGACATTACCATCACTTTTTCACTAAAAAGGACATCATAATTTCAGTGTCATTTCAACCTCAGTGTGGAAATATATAAGTTTGTAAGATGGGTGAAGACGATTATAGGAAAAAGTACTCTTCTGAAACTATCATTACAGACATTAGTGGTAAGCAAATGTGTGTTTATACAATTTTTTCAGCTTCGTAGGTAAATAATGTTAACCTGTTCCTTTCCACTTCACGTCAGATATGGACTATTGAACAACTACAAAGAGGCTCAACCTCAGTAAATAATGGCTCAGTATTTTGTATTTTCTTGTCATTACCAGACAATGAATTGACAGATTTACAGAGTAACTTTAGAGGGGTGGAGCCACACAATATACATGCCCATTTGTTTTGGTATTCATCTCTCATTCACACAAAAACAGTCTCTCTCTCTCACACACACACACACTCCCTTTAAAACAGTCTCTCTCTCACACACACACACACACTCCCTTTAAAACAGTCTCTCTCACACACACACACACTCCCTTTAAAACAGTCTCTCTCACACACACACACTCCCTTTAAAACAGTCTCTCACACACACACACACACTCCCTTTAAAACAGTCTCTCTCTCACACACACACTCCCTTTAAAACAGTCTCTCACACACCCAGTTGACTCCCCAGTCATTGTCCATTGACTCTAAAAATGTTTTAAATTAATTATCCACATAACACATGAAAAACAAGAAAACATCTGAATCATCATGTTACATACAAGACAGAGTCCTGAATCATCATGTTACATACAAGACAGAGTCCTGAATCATCATGTTACATACAAGACAGAGTCCTGAATCATCATGTTACATACAAGACAGAGTCCTGAATCATCATGTTACATACAAGACAGAGTCCTGAATCATCATGTTACATACAAGACAGAGTCCTGAATCATCATGTTACATACAAGACAGAGTCCTGAATCATCATGTTACATACAAGACAGAGTCCTGAATCATCATGTTACATACAAGACAGAGTCCTGAATCATCATGTTACATACAAGACAGAGTCCTGAATCATCATGTTACATACAAGACAGAGTCCTGAATCATCATGTTACATACAAGACAGAGTCCTGAATCATCATGTTACATACAAGACAGGGTCCTGAATCATCATGTTACATACAAGACAGGGTCCTGAATCATCATGTTACATACAAGACAGAGTCCTGAATCATCATGTTACATACAAGACAGAGGGCTGCATCTGAAATGACTCCCTATATCATACACTGGTTAAATGTATTGAAGAGATAGTGGACCGGACTCCAACCCATAGCGATGTGAATGAGGTCATGCTGCTTGCTTAAAGAGCACCACCTTCCTCCTGAGTCAGCTCCTAGTGAGGCGCAAACCCAAGACCTCTGCCTCGAACACACGTGACAGGCCACCTGAAGAGTCGTACCGGTCACGCCACAGAACAGCCAGTTATTCGACAGCGCAAGTGGGGACGCCAACTCTGGCATGTATGTGTTCTGGGGTCAGTGGCTGTAACGGCAGGGCTGGGGTCAGCGGCTGTAAGCAAAGGACTGGGGTCAGCGGCTGTAACCGCAGGGCTGGGGTCAGCGGCTGTAAGCAAAGGACTGGGGTCAGCGGCTGTAACCGCAGGGCTGGGGTCAGCGGCTGTAACCGCAGGGCTGGGGTCAGCGGCTGTAACCGCAGGGCTGGGGTCAGCGGCTGTAACCGCAGGGCTGGGGTCAGCGGCTGTAAGCGCAGGGCTGGGGTCAGCGGCTGTAAGCGCAGGGCTGGGGTCAGCAGCCGTTTGACCAGGGTCCATAGGGAATAGTGTGCCATTTGGTAGATCAGACGAGAAGGCCCTACTAAATATACAGTACACACACAACTACATAGACTTTCCTCTCTTCTTCACAAGTCTCTCAATGTTCTCTTTTTCATCAGACACACTTGGGATTCTCTTCCTTTCCTCTCCTTTCTTTCTGCCTGAAAGTGGGAGAAGATTTAACACAGTCCATTCCAGATATTCCACTCCAGACATTATTATGGGCCATCCTCCCCTCAGCAGCCTCCACTGACAGAGGGAAGAGGGTTATTTGTGTGTTCTCCTTAGCTGGTGAAGGAGAGGAGGTGTCTTGGTTAAAGTCTGTTTCTGCAGTTTGATCCGGTCTGATCCGGTTTGGGTCAGGTGGAAACTCATTTCATGGGGGGCCTAGTGTCCTCTGGTTTGTCGTTTGTCCTTTCAGTTAAGACCTGGACAACCAGGTGAGGGGAGTTCCTTACTAATTACTGACCTTAATTCATCAATCAAGTACAAGGGAGTGAAAACCCTGCAGACACTCGGCCGTCGGTGGAATGAGTTTGTCCCGTTGTGGACTGGGGGGGTAAAGCCGGTCTAGGACGGGCTAGCAGGCAATGCTTCACTAAAGGATGTGTATACAGTACAAGTAGTAGGACTAGACTGGTTTGGGCTGGCTTGGTTCAGTCTGACCCGGTTCGGGTCGTGTTTGAACCATATGGAGCTGGTTAGGACAGGAGTTCCCAAACTTTTTTGTTCCGTGACCCCATTTTGTCATTTTAAAAAAAGGTGATGAAATCAACAGCCAATGTTTGGTTCTTAAACTGGGACTATAACCATCTATTACAAATCAGTTGACAGTACATTTCACAGTGTTTCAATATGAAGGATTGTTTGAAGTGACAAATGCATCAGAAAGGTATTGGGAAGTTCAGAAGATCATCAGCCAATCATTTAGTTTGATTTGCTGAGTAGAAAATAACACCAGTGATTGTTGTTGTTCCTCCTGTCTGATTTTAGTGCCTGGTCTTGTCCACTCTGTTCTGAGGCTTCTGGGTATTGAGGAGGGAAACTCTAGATTAAACCGTTCGAAAGACAGGAAGAAAGAAACCGCTCGAAACTATGACAACGGCACCTAGCAGCTACCGGAGGTTACTGACTTAACCCCAGTTCTTTGAACCAAACACAATAAAAAATAAAAAAAGTTCTTTCAGAGTTTCTCTAGTTTGAGAAACTCTGAGTTAGGATGAAATTTGGGACAGCTGGGTCTGGTTTTAACTAGTTTGATCTGGTTACTGTGCTGCCTGGGCCGTGTCCCCGGCCTGCTCTCCCTCTGCCTGGCTTTTCATCGCCTCAAACACCGCAATCTCCTTGGCCTCCTTCTTCTGGTTCCTTGCCTCAAACAGCAGCCTGGAGAGAGACAATCAAACCAACTTCGTTTGTATAGTGCATTTGGTACAATGTTACAATAAAACCAAATAAGGAGGGAGAGAGGTGGGGAGGAGGTGGGGAGAGGGATGTGGAGGAGGTGGGGAGAGGGTTGTGGAGGAGGTGGGGAGAGAGGTGGGGAGAGGGATGTGGAGGAGGTGGGGAGAGGGTTGTGGAGGAGGTGGGGAGAGAGGTGGGGAGAGGGATGTGGAGGAGGTGGGGAGAGAGGTGGGGAGGGGGGTGGGGAGGAGGTGGGGAGAGGGATGTGGAGGAGGTGGGGAGAGAGGTGGGGAGAGAGGTGGGGAGAGAGGTGGGGAGAGAGGTGGGGAGAGAGGTGGGGAGAGAGGTGGGGAGGGAGGTAGGGAGGGGTGGGGAGAGGGGTGTGGAAGAGGTGGGGAGAGGGGTGTGGAAGAGGTGTGTGGAAGAGGTGGGGAGAGGGGTGTGGAAGAGGTGGGGAGAGGGGTGTGGAAGAGGTGGGGAGAGGGGTGTGGAAGAGGTGGGGAGAGGGGTAGGGAGGAGGTGGGGAGGAGGGGTGTGGAAGAGGTGGGGAGAGGGGTGTGGAAGAGGTGGGGAGAGGGGTGTGGAAGAGGTGGGGAGAGGGGTGTAGAAGAGGTGGGGAGAGGGGTGTGGAAGAGGTGGGGGAGAGGGGTGTGGAAGAGGTGGGGAGAGGGGTGTGGAAGAGGTGGGGAGAGGGATGTGGAAGAGGTGGGGAGAGGGATGTGGAGGAGGTGGGGAGAGAGGGATGGCAAAATAACCAAACGAGTGAGAAAAAGATGAGGGACAAGGAGAGACAAAGGTAGTCAGTGATAGATGGGTGAGAGACGTGATAGAGGGGTGAGAGACGTGATAGAGGGGTGAGAGACGTGATAGAGGGGTGAGAGACGTGATAGAGGGGTGAGAGACGTGATAGAGGGGTGAGAGACGTGATAGATGGGTGAGAGACGTGATAGATGGGTGAGAGAGGCCCTTACCGGTTCTTGATGATTCTCTGTACGATGTCATCGGTGGTCAAACCGTTACCACTGTCTACTGTACGGAAGATACCTCTCTTCTTAGGCTCCTGGGACACACACACGATAACATGCAATCACACAAAAAGACACACACACGAATACTGGAAAACAGACAAACACACACACACAGTCAGTACTCACAGCATAAGGGTCTGCAGTGTCCCTGTCAGGAAACACCTCTGTCTTCCCATGACACACCAGGTCCACCTACAAGAGGTGACATCATAGATCATGAGTATAGTCAATAGGATCAATTATATAACCTACATGATTTATCATAAATATCTATGGTATAACAGGAAGTGACATGGTCATTTAAAATATGATCAATAATATCTATGGTATAACAGGAAGTGACATGGTCAATTAACATATGAGCAATAATATATATGGTATAACAGGAAGTGACATGGAGGTAGGGAGAGGGGGAGAGAGGCGAGGGGGAGAGAGCGAGAGGGGGAGAGGCGAGGGGGAGAGAGCGAGAGGGGGAGAGAGGCGAGGGGAGAGAGCGAGAGGGGAGAGAGGCGAGGGGGAGAGAGCGAGAGGGGGAGAGAGGCGAGGGGGAGCGAGAGCGAGAGGGGAGCGAGAGGGGGAGCGAGGACGAGAGAGCAAAGGGGGAGCGAGGACGAGAGAGCGAGAGGGGAGCGAGGGACGAGAGAGCGAGAGGGGAACGAGGACGAGAGAGCGAGGGGGAGCGAGGACGAGAGAGCGAGAGGGGGAGCGAGGACGAGAGAGCGAGAGGGGGAGCGAGGACAGAGAGAGCGAGAGGGGGAGCGAGGACGAGAGAGCGAGAGGGGAGCGAGGACGAGAGAGCGAGAGGGGGAGCGAGGACGAGAGAGCGAGAGGGGGAGCGAGGACGAGAGAGCGAGAGGGGAGCGAGGACGAGAGAGGCGAGCGGGACGAGAGAGCGAGAGGGGAGCGGCGAGAGGCGGAGGGGAGCGAGGACGAGAGAGCGAGAGGGGGAGCGAGGACGAGAGAGCGAGAGGGGGAGCGAGGACGAGAGAGCGAGAGGGGGAGCGAGGACGAGAGAGCGAGAGGGGGAGCGAGGACGAGAAAGCGAGAGGGGGAGCGAGGACGAGAAAGCGAGAGGGGGAGCGAGGGGGAGCGAGAGAGGGGTGGAGCGAGGACGAGAGAGAGAGAGGGGGAGCGAGGACGAGAGAGAGAGGGGGAGAGAGGACGAGAGAGCGAGGGGGAGAGAGAGCGAGGGGGAGAGAGAGCGAGGGGGAGAGAGAGCGAGGGGAGAGAGAGCGAGGGGGAAGAGAGCGAGGGGGAGAGAGAGCGAGGGGGAGAGAGCGAGGGGGAAGAGCGAGGGGAGAGAGCGAGAGGGGGAGAGAGAGGGGGAGAGAGAGCGAGAGGGAGAGAGAGCGAGGGGGAGGGGGAGCGAGAGGGAGAGAGAGCGAGGGGGAGAGGGAGCGAGGGGGAGAGAGAGCGAGGGGGAGAGGGAGCGAGAGGGAGAGTGAGAAGGGGAGAGAGAGCGAGAGGGGGAGCGAGAAGGGGAGAGAGAGCGAGGAGAGGGGAGCGAGAGGGAGAGAGAGCGAGAGGGACATCTGTAGTATGTCTGCTATACAGTAACAGCCTGACATTACTACAGCACCCCAGTCTGGATCAATGCCCAGTCCCATACACACAGGAGAAAGGTCCGTTTACACACACACACACACACACACACACGGTCATTGTACATGTTTCTCCCTAAGAGAGGCTATGCATGTTAGGAAAGATGTCTCTTCTCCCAGTCAAACAACACCACTGTTTCAATGTGTGTGTCTTCGTGTGTGTGTGTGCCTCACCTTGAAGTGGTCCAGCAGATCTTTACCCACAGCGTAGGGAGCCCCAATCACCACCTCTGATACATACTGGAGGAGGAGAGGGAGAGATAATTAAACAAAAATAAATGAGTGAGTTGTGAGTGTTGTGTAATGGTTGTATTTAGGTCGAGGGTGACTATCAAAAGTCATTGAGTCATAGCTCTGTCACAGGACAAGGAGACAGTTTCAGGCTTTGTGTTAACTCTGAATGGTTATAGAATTGCGTCATCCGGTGCGTGTGTATAGATACCCTTTGTGTGGTTTGAGTAATCGAGTGCCGTTTCGGATTCGGATAACGATTTCATAAAACACATTCTAAAGACACGTCGACACACATAAAAAGATTGAAGATACACAAGCAGACGGTTTATGTGAACACACACACCGGGAGGACAGAGGATCATTCTTCTGTAGCTGGTCTGATAAGAGATGAATGGAGGAGAGAGGATCTTCTGTAGCTGGTCTGATAAGAGATGAATGGAGGAGAGAGGATCTTCTGTAGCTGGTCTGATAAGAGATGAATGGAGGAGAGAGGATCTTCTGTAGCTGGTCTGATAAGAGATGAATGGAGGAGAGGATCTTCTGTAGCTGGTCTGATAAGAGATGAATGGAGGAGAGAGGATCTTCTGTAGCTGGTCTGATAAGAGATGAATGGAGGAGAGAGCCTACCATCCTTCAGTGTGTGTGTGTGTGTGTGTGTGTGTGTGTAAGGAGAACATTTCTCTCTAGGCAGAGCAGACAGCTTTAACTGTCTGTGACTATTGGGCCCATGGGGTTACAAAGAAGCTGTGTGTGTCTGTTGGTGTGTGTGTGTGTTGGTGTGTGTGTTGGTGTGTGTGTGTGTATTGATGTGTGTGTGTCTTCGAGTGTGTGTGTGTTGGTGTGTCTGTGTCGGTTCGTGTCGGTGTGTGTCTGCGCGTGTGTTTGTGTGTTGGTGTGTGTCTGTGTTGGTGTGTGTCTATGAGTGTGTGTCGGGGTGTGTGTTGGTGGGCGCCTGTGTGTTGGTGTGTGTCTTTCTATGAGTGTGTGTCGGTCGGGGTGTGTGTTGGTGGGCGACTGTGTGTCGGTGGGCGTCGCTGTATGTTTAATGTGTGTATGTTCTCACCCTGCAGGCCAGGACACTCAGGGTTCTCTCGTGGATGTTCATGATTGGGTAGTTCTTCCCTTTGTAGCGATTCACTTCCTGGTTGACAGAAAACACAACAACCAATGACAGGATATTTACTAGCTTTCGACCAATGTCAGGATATTTGACTAGTTCTCGACCAATGGCATGAGGCTTTATTGCAATGTGAAACAGGGGTATTTGTCCCATTTTGGTGTCTGGTAAACCATGGGCAGCGGCATCGAGGGCATTTCCATTTCCAACCGTCTTCTTCTACTACTTATGAGTTGGTAAACAATGTGAGCCCAGTTGACTACTTCGAAATGGTGAAAGTCCTCAAATGCCCATGCTTTTGGCCACTACTGTTGTCTATCGAAGTCTATGGGAGGTTACAAAGAAGTAGTTTAATATTGCCTCTAGACACTGATCTTAGGTCAGTTCTGTCATCCCCACTAATGGTGAAGGTTGCCTCTAGACACTGATCTTAGGTCAGTTCTGTCATCCCCACTAATGGTGAAGGTTGCCTCTAGACACTGATCTTAGGTCAGTTCTGTCATCCCCACTAATGGTGAAGGTTGCCTCTAGACACTGATCTTAGGTCAGTTCTGTCATCCCCACTAATGGTGAAGGTTGCCTCTAGACACTGATCTTAGGTCAGTTCTGTCATCCCCACTAATGGTGGAGGTTGCCTCTAGACACTGATCTTAGGTCAGTTCTGTCATCCCCACTAATGGTGAAGGTTGCCTCTAGACACTGATCTTAGGTCAGTTCTGTCATCCCCACTAATGGTGAAGGTTGCCTCTAGACACTGATCTTAGGTCAGTTCTGTCATCCCCACTAATGGTGGAGGTTGCCTCTAGACACTGATCTTAGGTCAGTTCTGTCATCCCCACTAATGGTGGAGGTTGCCTCTAGACACTGATCTTAGGTCAGTTCTGTCATCCCCACTAATGGTGAAGGTTGCCTCTAGACACTGATCTTAGGTCAGTTCTGTCATCCCCACTAATGGTGAAGGTTGCCTCTAGACACTGATCTTAGGTCAGATCTGTCATCCCCACTAATGGTGAAGGTTGCCTCTAGACACTGATCTTAGGTCAGTTCTGTCATCCCCACTAATGGTGAAGGTTGCCTCTAGACACTGATCTTAGGTCAGTTCTGTCATCCCCACTAATGGTGAAGGTTGCCTCTAGACACTGATCTTAGGTCAGTTCTGTCATCCCCACTAATGGTGAAGGTTGCCTCTAGACACTGATCTTAGGTCAGTTCTGTCATCCCCACTAATGGTGAAGGTTGCCTCTAGACACTGATCTTAGGTCAGTTCTGTCATCCCCACTAATGGTGAAGGTTGCCTCTAGACACTGATCTTAGGTCAGTTCTGTCATCCCCACTAATGGTGAAGGTTGCCTCTAGACACTGATCTTAGGTCAGTTCTGTCATCCCCACTAATGGTGAAGGTTGCCTCTAGACACTGATCTTAGGTCAGTTCTGTCATCCCCACTAATGGTGAAGGTTGCCTCTAGACACTGATCTTAGGTCAGTTCTGTCATCCCCACTAATGGTGAAGGTTGCCTCTAGACACTGATCTTAGGTCAGTTCTGTCATCCCCACTAATGGTGAAGGTTGCCTCTAGACACTGATCTTAGGTCAGTTCTGTCATCCCCACTAATGGTGGAGGTTGCCTCTAGACACTGATCTTAGGTCAGTTCTGTCATCCCCACTAATGGTGAAGGTTGCCTCTAGACACTGATCTTAGGTCAGTTCTGTCATCCCCACTAATGGTGAAGGTTGGCCCTTTTTTAAATGTATTTTTTGAAATCTGTTTTTGGTTAAAACCCGCTGACTTTTTCTCCCCCCATGAAGATCGAGTTGAGCAAAGTCTCCTCCTGCTAGGATTGATCCTTCAACATTCCATCACAACCGCCCTTGGAACAGCGTCTGAAAGGAATAGGACGACCCCCACAGTCGAGGACCAATGACAGAGTATTTATACTGGCTCTCGACCAATGGCAGCGTGTTTCATTGGAATGGAGTTGGGGAACACGAGCAGCGAGGCCCTCTGTAGCTTTTAGACATGTCAGCCCTTCATATAATGTAGTCAACTGGATCCACATGTTTCTCTGTAGCAGTGTGTGTGTCTGCGTGTACCACGGGCCTGTGTGTGTGTGTGTGTCTGCGTGTACCACGGGCCTGTGTGTGTGTGTGTGTGTGTCTGCGCGTACCACGGGCCTGTGTGTGTGTGTGTGTGTGTGTGTCTGCGCGTACCACGGGCCTGTGTGTGTGTGTGTGTCTGCACGTACCACGGTCCTGTGTGTGTGTGTCTGCGCGTACCACGGGCCTGTGTGTGTGTGTGTCTGCGCGTACCACGGGCCTGTGTGTGAGAGAGAGAGCGGGACAGTGACACACAGTCAGCACCCCCCCATCATGTGTACAGGGTTAGAAAACCACATTCACATAGATTCTGATGGGGTCAGCGTTTCAAATCAAATCAAAGTTTGTCACCTGCGCCGAATACAACAGGTGAAATGTTTACTTACAGGCCCCTCACCAACAGGTGAAATGTTTACTTACAGGCCCCTCACCAACAGGTGAAATGTTTACTTACAGGCCCCTCACCAACAGGTGAAATGTTTACTTACAGGCCCCTCACCAACAGGTGAAATGTTTACTTACAGGCCCCTCACCAACAGGTGAAATGTTTACTTACAGGCCCCTCACCAACAGGTGAAATGTTTACTTACAGGCCCCTCACCAACAGGTGAAATGTTTACTTACAGGCCCCTCACCAACAGGTGAAATGTTCACTTACAGGCCCCTCACCAACAGGTGAAATGTTCACTTACAGGCCCCTCACCAACAGGTGAAATGTTCACTTACAGGCCCCTCACCAACAGGTGAAATGTTCACTTACAGGCCCCTCACCAACAGGTGAAATGTTCACTTACAGGACCCTAACCAACAAGTGAAATGTTCACTTACAGGCCCCTCACCAACAGGTGAAATGTTCACTTACAGGCCCCTAACCAACAGGTGAAATGTTCACTTACAGGCCCCTCACCAACAGGTGAAATGTTCACTTACAGGCCCCTCACCAACAGGTGAAATGTTCACTTACAGGCCCCTCACCAACAAGTGAAATGTTCACTTACAGGCCCCTCACCAACAGGTGAAATGTTCACTTACAGGCCCCTCACCAACAGTGCAAAAATAGTAGGTATTAGGTGAACAATAGATAGGTAAGGAAATAAAAACACAGTAAAAAGACAGTGAATAATAACAGTAGAGAGGCTACATACAGTAGAGAGGCTATATACAGTAGAGAGGCTACATACAGTAGAGAGGCTACATACAGTAGAGGGGCTACATACAGTAGAGGGGCTACACACAGTAGAGAGGCTACATACAGTAGAGAGGCTACATACAGTAGAGAGGCTACATACAGTAGAGAGGCTACATACAGTAGAGAGGCTACATACAGTAGAGAGGCTACATACAGTAGAGAGGCTACATACAGTAGAGAGGCTACATACAGTAGAGAGGCTACATACAGTAGAGAGGCTACATACAGTAGAGAGGCTACACACAGTAGAGAGGCTACATACAGTAGAGAGGCTATATACAGTAGAGAGGCTACATACAGTAGAGAGGCTACATACAGTAGAGAGGCTACATACAGTAGAGAGGCTACATACAGTAGAGAGGCTACATACAGTAGAGAGGCTACATACAGTAGAGAGGCTATATACAGTAGAGAGGCTACATACAGTAGAGAGGCTATACAGTAGAGAGGCTACATACAGTAGAGAGGCTACATACAGTAGAGAGGCTACATACAGTAGAGAGACTACATACAGTAGAGAGGCTACATACAGTAGAGAGGCTACACACAGTAGAGAGGCTACACACAGTAGAGAGGCTACATACAGTAGAGAGGCTACATACAGTAGAGAGGCTACATACAGTAGAGAGGCTACATACAGTAGAGAGGCTACATACAGTAGAGAGGCTACATACAGTAGAGAGGCTACACACAGTAGAGAGGCTACACACAGTAGAGAGGCTACACACAGTAGAGAGGCTACATACAGTAGAGAGGCTACATACAGTAGAGAGGCTACATACAGTAGAGAGGCTATATACAGTAGAGAGGCTATATACAGTAGAGAGGCTATATACAGTAGAGAGGCTATATACAGTAGAGAGGCTACATACAGTAGAGAGGCTATATACAGTAGAGAGGCTATATACAGTAGAGAGGCTACATACAGTAGAGAGGCTACATACAGTAGAGAGGCTATATACAGTAAAGAGGCTACATACAGTAGAGAGGCTATATACAGTAGAGAGGCTACATACAGTAGAGAGGCTACATACAGTAGAGAGGCTACATACAGTAGAGAGGCTACACACAGTAGAGAGGCTACACACAGTAGAGAGGCTACACACAGTAGAGAGGCTACACACAGTAGAGAGGCTACATACAGTAGAGAGGCTATATACAGTAGAGAGGCTACACACAGTAGAGAGGCTACATACAGTAGAGAGGCTACATACAGTAGAGAGGCTACATACAGTAGAGAGGCTACATACAGTAGAGGCTACATACAGTAGAGGCTACATACAGTAGAGAGGCTATATACAGTAGAGAGGCTCTATACAGTAGAGGCTCTATACAGTAGAGGCTACATACAGTAGAGGCTACATACAGTAGAGGCTATATACAGTAGAGGGGCTATATACAATAGAGGCTCTATACAGTAGAGAGGCTCTATACAGTAGAGGCTCTATACAGTAGAGGCTACATACAGTAGAGAGGCTACACACAGTAGAGAGGCTACACACAGTAGAGAGGCTACACACAGTAGAGAGGCTACACACAGTAGAGAGGCTACACACAGTAGAGGCTACATACAGTAGAGAGGCTACATACAGTAGAGAGGCTACATACAGTAGAGAGGCTACATACAGTAAAGAGGATACACACAGTAGAGAGGCTACACACAGTAGAGAGGCTACATACAGTAGGGGCTACAAACAGTAGAGGGGCTATAAACAGTAGAGGGGCTATAAACAGTAGAGAGGCTATAAACAGTAGAGAGGCTATAAACAGTAGAGAGGCTATATACAGTAGGGAGGCTACATACAGTAGAGAGGCTACATACAGTAGAGAGGCTACATACAGTAGAGAGGCTATATACAGTAGAGAGGCTACATACAGTAGTGAGGATACATACAGTAGGGAGGCTCTATACAGTAGGGAGGCTCTATACAGTAGGGAGGCTCTATACAGTAGGGAGGCTCTATACAGTAGGGAGGCTACATACAGTAGAGAGGCTACATACAGTAGGGAGGCTCTATACAGTAGAGAGGCTACATACAGTAGAGAGGCTATATACAGTAGAGAGGCTACATACAGTAGAGAGGCTACATACAGTAGAGAGGCTACATACAGTAGAGAGGCTACATACAGTAGAGGGGCTACATACAGTAGAGAGGCTACATACAGTAGAGAGGCTACATACAGTAGAGAGGCTACATACAGTAGAGAGGCTACATACAGTAGAGAGGCTATAACAGTAGAGGCTATAAACAGTAGCGAGGCTACATACAGTAGAGGCTACATACAGTAGAGAGGCTATAAACAGTAGCGAGGCTACATACAGACACCGGTTAGTCGGGCTGATTGAGGTAGTATGTACATGTAGGTATGGTTAAAGTGACTATACATATATGATAAACAGAGTAGCAGCAGTGTAAAAGAGGGGTTGGGGGGGGGGGGGGGGGACACAATGTATATAGTCCGGGTAGCCATTTGATTACCTGTTCAGGAGTCTTATGGCTTGGGGTTAAACATTTTTAGGGCCTTCTTCTGACACCGCCTGGTGTAGAGGTCCTGCATGGCAGGCAGCTTAGCCCTAGTAATGTACTGGGTTGTTTGCACTACCCTCTGTAGTGGCTTGCGGTCGGAGGCCCAGCAGTTGACATACCAGGCGGTGATGCAACCAGTCATGCTCTCAATGGTGCAGCTGTAGAACCTTTTGAGGATCTGAGGACCCATGCCAAATCTTTTAGTTTCCTGAGGGGGAAAAGATTTTGTTGTACCCTCTTCACGACTGTCTTGGTGTGTTACGACCATGTTCGTTTGTTGGTGATGTGGACACCAAGGAACTTGGACACCAAGGAACCTGCTCCACTACAGCCCCGTCGATGAGAATGGGGTGTGCTCGTTCCTCCTTTTCCTGTAGTCCACAATCATCTCCTTTGTCTTGATCACGTTGAGGGATAGGTTGTTATTCTGGCACCACCCGGCCACGTCTCTGACCTCCTTCCTATAGGCTGTCTCGTCGTTGTTGATGATCAGGCCCACCACTGTTGCGTCATCTGCAAACTTAATGATGGTGTTGGGAGTCGTACCTGGCCACGCAGTAGTGGGTGAACAGGGAGTACAGGAGGGGACTGAGCACGCACCCTTGAGGGGCTCCAGTGTTGAGGATCAGTGTGGCAGTTGTGTTGAGGGTAGGTAGCAGCACCTGGGATCGACCTGTCTGGAAGTCCAGAATCCCGTTGCAGAGGGAGGTGTTTAGTCCCAGGGTCTTTAGCTTAGTGATGAGCTTTGAGGGCGTTATGGTGTTGAACGCTGAGCTGTAGTCAATGAACAGCATTCTCACAAAGGTGTTCCTTTTGTCCAGGTGGGAAAGGGCATTGTGGAGATCTGTGGATCTGTTTTGGTGGTATGCAAATTGGAGTGGGTCTAGGGTTTCTGGGATAATGGTGTTGATGTGAGCCATTACCAGCCTTTCAAAGCACTTCATGGCTACGGAGGTGAGTGCTACAGGTCTGTAGTCATTTAGGCAGGTTGCCTTAGTGTTCTTTGGCACAGGGACTATGGTGGTCTGCTTGAAACATGTTGGTATTACAGACTTAATCAGGGACATGTTTTAAAATGTCAGTGAAGACACCTGCCAGTTGGTCAGCACATGCCCGGAGCACATAATCAGTCTGGCCCGGCGCCTTTGTGAATGTTGAATTGTTTGAAGGTCTTATTCACGTCGGCTATGGAGAGCGTGATCACACAGTCGTCCGGAACAGCTGATGCTCTCATGCATGCCTCAGTATTGCTTGCCTCGAAGCGAGCGTAGAAGTGATTTAGCTCGTCTGGTAGGCTCGTGTCACTGGGCAGCTCGCGGCTGTGCTTCCCTTTGTAGTCTGTAATAGTTTGCAAGCCCTGCCACATAAGACGCGCGTCGGAGCCGGTGTAGTACGATTCAATATTAGCCCTGTATTGGCGCTTGGCCTGTTTGATGGTTCGTCGGAGGGCATAGCAAGATTTCTTATAAATTCCGGGTTAGAGTCCGCATCTTGAAAGTGGCAACTCTACCCTTTGGCTCAGTGCAAATGTTGACTGAATCTGATGGGGTCAGCGTTTTCTGAACGTGTGTGTGTTTGTTTGTGTGTGTGTACATACCTGGTCAAAGTGCAGTCCCACGATGACGTAAGGCCTCTCAGCCTGTTTGTAGACCGTCTCTAGGAAGTCAACATGACCAATGTCTGACGGGGAGGAGTGGTCAAGGTAATAACACACACACAGAGAGAGAGAGAGAGACAACCACCCTTTGTCTCGGCCTCTCTCACAGACACACAACCACCCTTTGTCTCGGCCTCTCTCACAGACACACAACCACCCTTTGTCTCGGCCTCTCTCACAGACACACAACCACCATGTGTCTGTCTCTCTCACAGACACACAACCACCATGTGTCTGTCTCTCTCACAGACACACAACCACCATGTGTCTGTCTCTCTCACAGACACACAACCACCATGTGTCTGTCTCTCTCACAGACACACAACCACCATGTGTCTGTCTCTCACAGACACACAACCACCATGTGTCTGTCTCTCACAGACACACAACCACCATGTGTCTGTCTCTCTCACAGATACACAACCACCCTTTGTCTCGGCCTCTCTCACAGACACACAACCACCATGTGTCTGTCTCTCTCACAGACACACAACCACCAAGTGTCTGTCTCTCTCACAGACACACAACCACCAAGTGTCTCTCTCACAGACACACAACCACCATGTGTCTGTCTCTCTCACAGACACACAACCACCATTTGTCTAGCTCACAGACACACAACCACCATTTGTCTAGCTCACAGACACACAACCACCATTTGTCTAGCTCACAGACACACAACCACCATGTGTCTGTCTCTCTCACAGACACACAACCACCATTTGTCTAGCTCACAGACACACAACCACCATGTGTCTGTCTCTCTCACAGACACACAACCACCATGTGTCTGTCTCTCTCACAGACACACAACCACCATTTGTCTAGCTCACAGACACACAACCACCATGTGTCTGTCTCTCTCACAGACACACAACCACCATGTGTCTGTCTCTCTCACAGACACACAACCACCATTTGTCTAGCTCACAGACACACAACCACCATGTGTCTGTCTCTCTCACAGACACACAACCACCATGTGTCTGTCTCTCTCACAGACACACAACCACCATGTGTCTGTCTCTCTCACAGACACACAACCACCATGTGTCTGTCTCTCTCACAGACACACAACCACCATGTGTCTGTCTCTCTCACAGACACAGCGATACATAAGGATACGGAAGAGGTCGAAGGCCCCGGCTACGTAGATGATGGTGTCCCCAGGTTGGGCCTCCTGTCCTGAGGCAAACTGGATGATCTTCTGGGAGGTCTGGAGGAACTGGGACACTCCTGTCCATGGACTGTGGCCCTTAGGACCCTGGGGAGACGAAACACTATTATAGTCATAACCTCTAACCCTCATCTAAACCTAACACAAACCTATCCCAACTCCTGTCCATAGACTGTGGCCCTTAGGACCCTGGGGAGAACATGGAGGGGAGGAGAGAGGGGAAGGGCCCGTTCTAAACCCTAACCTCAGAAACCCAGCCATCTCATAGTAGTTGGAAAGCCTGAGGAACTCCTCAGAAACCCAGCCATCTCATAGTAGTTGGAAAGCCTGAGGAACTCCTCAGAAACCCAGCCATCTCATAGTAGTTGGAAAGCCTGAGGAACTCCTCAGAAACCCAGCCATCTCATAGTAGTTGGAAAGCCTGAGGAACTCCTCAGAAACCCAGCCATCTCATAGTAGTTGGAAAGCCTGAAGAAGTAACTCCTCAGAAACCCAGCCATCTCATAGTAGTTGGAAAGCCTGAGGAACTCCTCAGAAACCCAGCCATCTCATAGTAGTCGGAAAGCCTGAAGAAGTAACTCCTCAGAAACCCAGCCATCTCATAGTAGTTGGAAAGCCTGAAGAAGTAACTCCTCAGAAACCCAGCCATCTCATAGTAGTTGGAAAGCCTGAGGAACTCCTCAGAAACCCAGCCATCTCATAGTAGTCGGAAAGCCTGAAGAAGTAACACCTCAGAAAGCAGGCTCACATGGATGTTCCAAAGAGACGTTTTGTTAAAAAATATAAAATAAAAATCGGACTTAACTTTCTGAACATTCCATCTGAATACACTACAGAACTATTTTCACTGAGATGTACAGCACACCATGGTTGTCCTGAGCAGGGGAATTGCGCCCCCTTGTGTTCAGAATAATCCACAACCACAGAGTGTTGTCATCTCCACTTCCTCTCCAGAATATATTTGAATAGTAATATTTACCTTCCCAAAGTTGTCCGTGTGCTGTTGGTAGTCTGAGTTGTCCTGTAAACCGACAGAGGAAGAGAGAGTTTTGCTTGAGGTCAGTCCTGTGTGATTTCTGCCATTACAACAGTGTAAGCCACAGGAGGTTGGTGACACTTTAATTGGGGAGGATGGGCTGGAGCAGAATGAATGGAATGTGTTTAATACCCTTCCCTCCGTTCCAACCTTTAGTATGAACCGTCCTCCCCTCACCAGCCTCCCCTGCTGTAAGCACACACACTATGGTACTGTAGGGTCAGTGTGCACTCTGTGTGTGTGGTACTCACGATGTTACTGTGGTGGGTTTTAGTCATGAGCAGCATGCGGCCCACCAGGTCTGTGGTGGAGACCCCCTGGGTGCGTCTACACTCCCGGTACCGGCCCTCTCTCTTCACCTCCGCATACGTGTCCTTACCGTCCACCGTCAGAGTGATGTCATCTAAGGTACACAAGGACAACGTTGGAGTTTCTGACATCAGCCCAACATGACAGAATCCCACCTCTGACACTGTTCTGCCACTGCAGCCTGGAATGTACATTCTCAACTGTCTAAATAAACACATAAATATGGAAGGAGGATGAGTCCCTGTTCTCCTGTAAAAAGTAACAAATCGATCTGTCAGGGCCCCCCTCCCCCTACGTCCCACTCCCTTTACCTCCCGCTCCCTCCCTCCCCCTACCTCCGCTCCCTCCCTCACCTCCGCTCCCTCCCTCCCTCACCTCCGCTCCCTCCCCTCCGCTCCCTTTACCTCCCGCGCCCTCCCCTTAGCGTCCGCTTCCTCCCCTTACCTCCGCCTCCTCCCCTTACCTCCTGCTCCCTCCCCTTACCTCCCTCCCTTTACCTCCCGCTCCCTCCCCTTAGCTCCCGCTCCCTCCCCTTACCTCGCGCTCCCTCCCCTTACCTCGCGCTCCCTCCCCTTACCTCCCTCCCTTTACCTCCCGCTCCCTCCCCTTACCTCGCGCCCGCTCCCTCCCCTTACCTCCCGCTCCGTCCCTCCCCTTACCTCCCGCTCCCTCCCCTTACCTCCCGCCCTCTCCCCTTACCTCCCGC
This sequence comes from Oncorhynchus kisutch, assembly GCF_002021735.2. NCBI lineage: Eukaryota > Metazoa > Chordata > Actinopteri > Salmoniformes > Salmonidae > Oncorhynchus > Oncorhynchus kisutch. The sequence goes on along the minus strand of NW_022262858.1, from coordinate 11,692 downwards.
TCCCTCCCTCCCTCCCTCCCTCCCTCCCCTTACCTCCCGCTCCCTCCCTCCCCTTACCTCCCGCTCCCTCCCCTTACCTCCCGCTCCCTCCCTCCCTCCCCTTACCTCCCGCTCCCTCCCATTACCTCCCATTACCTCCCGCTCGCTCGCTCCCTCCCCTTACCTCCCGCTCGCTCCCTCCCCTTACCTCCCGCTCGCTCCCTCCCCTTACCTCCCGCTCGCTCCCTCCCCTTACCTCCCGCTCGCTCGCTCCCTTACCTCCCGTCCCCTTACCTCCCGCTCCCGTCCCCTTACCTCCCCCACCCGCTCCCTCCCTCCCTCCCCTTACCTCCCGCTCCCTCCCTCCCTCCCCTTACCTCCCCCTCCCTCCCCTTACCTCCCTCCCCCTCCCCTTACCTCCCTCCCCTTACCTCCCTCCCCTTACCTCCCTCCCCCTTACCTCCCTCCCCCTTACCTCCCTCCCCTTACCTCCCTCCCCTTACCTCCCTCCCCTTACCTTCCTCCCCTTACCTTCCTCCCCTTACCTCCCGCTCCCTCCCTCCCCTTACCTCCCCTTACCTCCCCTTACCTCCCGCTCCCTCCCCTTACCTCCCGCTCCCTCCCCTTACCTCCGTGAACGCAGAAGTCACTGTTGTATTTGTCCAGTGTGTCCAGTGTGGTGACGTAGGGAGCACCCTCTACGATCTCATCCACCCACTTGATAGCCCGCACCATCTTATACCTACAACACCATACCACAACTTCATTGTCCATTTACATACCACAACTTCATTGTCCATTTACATACCACAACTTCATTGTCCATTTACATACCACAACTTCATTGTCCATTTACATACCACAACTTTATTGTCCATTTACATACCACAACTTTATTGTCCATTTACATGAAAATGAAATGCAGTGATTTTCATACCTCTCTGCCTGGGTGAAGACAGGAGGACCCTTGTGCTTCGAGATCTCTTCTGGAGGGAGAGAAGGGAAGTGACTGTATATTACTGTAGTGTAGTGGAGGGGAACAGAGAGACAAGTGAAGAAACAGAGAATGAGATACTTATGATTAATATGCGTGTCTCCGTGTGTGTGTGTGTTCACCATCTGTATGCACTCCAACGATGAGGTAATCTCCCATGGCCTTAGCCTGTCTCAGCTGGTTGGAGTGGCCGTAGTGCACCATGTCATAACTACAGGACAGGGAGAGAGAGCATGATGTCATTAACGTGGGACAGACCGTGTGTGTATAACTGAGCTGGTCTAAGGGAGGGGCTAGTGTTTTAATGAGAAGCTGCTCTATACTTGATAGTTGGCATCTCTATCCAGTGGTGGTGGTGGGTGGTTGCCTGCCTGCCTGCCTGCCCTCCCTCACTCCCTCACTCCCCTCCCTCATGGAATAGATATGGAGGAACCTCTCTCTCCTTCCACACAGCAGACCCATCACCCCACACAACCCTACATTCTGCTCCGTCCTCCTTCTGTCCTCCGGTCACATGATGACCAGCCATGGTAGGATTTACACTGAACACAACAAGTTACGTTTCTCAGGTTAGGATTCAGCCCGAGGAAAGTACAATGTGTGGATCTGGCAGTATGTGTGTCATCCTCTCTCTGTAATGTGTGTGTGTAAGTACTGATTCCTCTCACCAGGATTACCATGGGAATTATCCCTGAGGTGTAACCAAGACGACAGTATCCCAGGCTAAGACCAGCAGACAGGCAGATCAACTGGGGACTCCCAACAACTCTCCTTTACACTGCCACTATAGTACAGAGAGCCTGCCTCTGATAGGTCTGTCCTATCCACATAACTTGCTGGGTTTTGGCCAAACAGCCACTCCCTCTAATTCATTCCACCATGTAAAGAAATTATTCTGAGTGCACACTGTAGGCTGTAGGAAATAGGGTGCCATTTGGGACATACTCCGCTGTAACAAAGTACACTGAGTGCTTCTGTTTTATTTTGATGTACTCTTATCACTCATCTCTCGCCCTCTCCCACTTTCTTTCCCTCTCCCTGCTCCCCTAAAAGACCCCTCTGCTACAACCTAAAAGACCCCTCTGCTACAACCTAAAAGACCCCTCTGCTACAACCTAAAAGAACCCCTGCTACCCCCTAAAGGACCCCCCTGCTATAAACACTGCTCTCACACAGACACAGATACTCTGCCCTCGTGGTACCCAGACAGAAAGCTAGTTTGTGATAGCTTGTTTTGACATGGCAGTCCAGAATAGTGGGTATAAATAACTAACCAACCGTCTGTCTGTTTACATAGTGATTAAGTATTAATTAAGTAGCTAACCTGCTACCCCCTAAAAGACACTCCTGCTACCCCCTAAAAGACCCCCCTGCTACCACCTAAAAGACCCCCCTGCTACCCCCTAAAAGACCCTCCTGCTACCCCCTAAAAGACCCTCCTGCTCTACCCCCTAAAAGACCCCTCTGCCACCCCCTAAAAGACCCCTCTGCCACCCCCTAAAAGACCCCTCTGCCACCCCCTAAAAGACCCCTCCTGCTACCCCCTAAAAAACCCTCCTGCTACCCCCTAAAGAAAAACCCTGCTACCCCCTAAAAGACCCTCCTGCTACCCCCTAAAAGACCCTCCTGCTACCCCCTAAAAGACCCTCCTGCTACCCCCTAAAAGACCCTCCTGCTACCCCCTAAAAGACCCTCCTGCTACCCCCTAAAAGACCCTCCTGCTACCCCCTAAAAGACCCTCCTGCTACCCCCTAAAAGACCCTCCTGCTACCCCCTAAAAGAACCCCCTGCTACCCCCTAAAAGACCCCCCTGCTACCCCCTAAAAGAACTCCCTGCTACCCCCTAAAAGACCCCCCTGCTACCCCCCTAAAAGACCCCTCTGCCACCCCCTAAAAGACCCCTCTGCCACCCCCATGCTGTATCTGTCACTGGACGACATGTTCACTATGTTGGTTAGTTATTAATACTTAATCACTATGTACACAGACAGACGGTTGGTTAGTTATTTATACCATGTCAAAACAAGCTATCACAAACTAGCTTTCTGTCTGGGTACCACGAGGGCAGAGTATCTGTGTCTGTGTGAGAGCAGTGTTTATAGCTATGCCACCACCAGTCACAAGGTGAGAACGGGGAGGTGGGAGTCAGTCGGCTCTCGCCTCAAGTAAACTCAGCAAGACCACGTCAGCGAACCAAATGGTACTCTGTACCCTACATGATGCACTACATTTAACCTGAGCCTTATGGGTCCTGGGCAAAAGTAGTGCCCTATAAAGGGAATAGGGCCCTGGTCTAAAGTAGTGCCCTATAAAGGGAATAGGGTTCAGTTTGGGACACTACCCCATAAAAGGCTATTTAGTATTACAGTAAGTGCACTATAGGGCTCTGATCAAAAGAGGTGCCCTTGGTCAAAAGAAGTGCACAACATAGGCTGCCATTTTGGACACATCCCATGATGAGCACAATGCAGGCTGTAGGTACTAGGTGGTGTGGATTGGCGGGAGTGAGAGACTAGCCCTGTTTGAGTACTCTCAAAATGCAACCTTCCTTCCTCCTCCCCCTTCTTCTTTGAAAGAGCCTAATCACTGATCTGGTGTCTGTTAATAGGTGAAAGCTAAGTAGTAGAATCCTTTACTTTCCCCTATCCAGTGGTGTTGAATCAGTGATAGTAAGCCAGGGTGGTATTTCCTATTGATTTAGTGCACACCGTATGGGGTTGAAACAAAACAAGCACATTTCTTTATGGGACAAGTTGACTTAATGAATATAACCCAGGTAAAGTATTTGAACCAAGCCAGAGCAAGGGCATCAGAGCGTGTTATTGGCCTTGGCTAATAACTTACTCTCCTGACTCCTCTCTAATCCACAGGGAGACAAAGGTTACTGCAGGTCATTCTCCACCTGGCAGACAGCAGAATCGATCACAGAGCTTCTACCTCATCCTTATCAAGGGAGGAAGAAGGTGCCCCTAGAGTAGACTCTGATCTTGGGTCATTTAGGCATTTCCCCCATTCATGGTTAAGGTTAGGATTGGGGAGATGATCCTAGATCTGTAGCTAGGGGAAACGTCACCCAGGAAGGAGCCTTATCAGGCATTCATGTCTTTTACAAACTTGAATAAAGGCCTATTAGCTACTAATCAAATGTTATTTGTCACATGCACCAAATAAAACAGGTGTTGACTTGACCTAATGCCAAGCTACTGCTGAAAGTTAACAACTGTTTTTGTTTGGGAAACAAACATCAATGTGATAAGACCGTCTGCTAAATGACCAAAATATAAACGTAAACAAAAGTGTCACACACTAGGAGATGTGATGCTATGGTCAGCTGATAAGGGTGGACTTTGTACTTCCTTGCCAACTGGGTTGGGTAGCTAACTATGTCACTCTGCACATTGTCCTCTGACAACAAGTCAAGCGTTGCAACATACAGTAGTGTTGCCATGACAACAGCCTTAGTCCCACTGGGCTCGTCATCATGTTTACAGTTAGTAAAATACAGTTATTATAAACGTAATAAGAGGTATTAGTTTGGGCTAGTCTGTATACCTTTCTATAGCATGAAATTGATACCAAGTAGCTAAAACAGTGGCTTTCAGATCAATCAACAAATGAATGACCGTTCTTCCGGCCTACCAACCGTTGCCAGCCAACTACTGTACAGGTCAGCTGTATATGAGAAAGGCTGTAGCCATACACAGAGCTAGAACTGATATGGTCTATGGTTGTAGACAACTAGACTGGTGCCAGTCTGTTTCTGCTCCTCAAGGAATTGTCAAACACAAACCGATTTGGGACCAGGCTAATTGTTAGCTAGCAGCAAGTCAGCAACTGCAACTCCAATAATAAGCTTTATTTAACTAGGCAAGCCAGTTTAAGAACAAATTCTTATTTAAATTGACGGCCTTTTTATTACATTTTTATTTCACCAGGTAGGCCAGTTGAGAACAAGTCCTCATTTACAGCTACGACCTGGCCAAGATAAAGCAAAGCAGTGTGACACAAACAACACAGTTACACATGGAATAAACAAACACAGTCAATAATACAGTAGAAAACAAAAGTCTATATACAATATGAGCAAATGAGGTGAGATAAGGGAGGAAAGGCAATAAATAGGCCATGGTGGCGAAACAATTACAATACAGCAATTAAACACGGGAGTGATAGATGTGCAAGTAGAGATACTGAGGTGCAAAGGAGAACCGGGGAACAGTGGGTTAACTGCCTTGTTCAGAGGCAGAACGACAGATGTTTACCTTGTCAACTCAGGGATTTTCGATCCAACAACCTTACCACTAGGCTACCTGCCTCCCCAATATCCATACATCACAGTGACAGCCAAGGTTACGTAACATCCTACCTAAACCGCATTTAGCAAACCATGTGCACAGAAACTTAAGTCTAGCTGAGATCATTCCGTTCCTACTGGTCGACACGGGCAGGCTGTGATCATATTCACAGCCCCTCTCTCAGAAAGGTAGCAACTGAAACAGTATAGCTGGCTAGTAGGTACTGTAGTTATCTGATTTTAGGGGTATTTGAAATCACAAAATAATCACATCAGTAGACACTTTTGTTTTGCCATGCAGCAACTCAAGTTCATGTTTACAAAGTAGCAAAAGTACCTAGTTAGCCAGTTGGTGTGAAGCGGAATGTAACGATGTGCCGTTATCTAGCTTAGTGGTTATAATCAACAGTTGATCAACCAAAATGTAACATTGTTGGTAAAGCTACGCTAACAGTTAGTCACTAGCCTAGCTAACGTTACCTAGCTACTTAAATTACTGAGGTTACTATACACACAACAGACCACCAAACATGATATAAACCCTTTTCGCAGCTAGGCAACGTTGTACATGTAGCTAATATAAGTCGCTAGCTGGACAGGAGGCGTAGCTACACGACTTACCAGCCATCACACCACACCCGGACAGAGCGCTTCCTCTTCTCTGGGCTGCAAGCCAAGTCTCCCTGCTTAGCACCGCTCTCTATCCCCTGCTCACTCGATGTGTGGTGACCGTTCTTGATCATGTTGATAAAATAATATTAAAACTCTGAGCTAAAACCACAAAATAATAAAATAATGCCGTTAAAATGACGGGTTGGGTGATCCCATCCCCCGGTTTAACGTAAGAATGAACCCGCCGGTAGGACAACGCCTCCTTTGGAGTGGAATTCGCGTCACGGTCGAACCATGACTACTCCTAGGTAGCGGCCATGCTGCTGGCTGCGTAAAAACTCACATCACGTGATTACGCAAACCCGCACAACGTAGATTTAGGGTGTGTTCGTGAATTCAATCTCGGGTGCCGGGGTGCGCTCAGGGCGTTCTTAAACACAGAGGGTTTCGCGGAGTAGGGTTGATCTGAGCGTTTTAACCTCACAACGGCAGTCAAGCGCCCAAGCTAACCGGCTTGCTACTTCCAGGCACAAATGAGAGAACCCCTCGCTCTGAACATTTTACTCGTCCTAGCAGAGCTGGTTAGGCTTATTTCATTGTATCCAAGTGGTTGGTGATTGTAACTGTGCTGCTGGCCACAATTGTTTGTTTGTTTTTTTGCCGACGTTTACTGACACCAGACATTTTCAACAGGTGTTGAGCTTTCGTAAATTCATCAGTTATTCTGCGCTCTGGCACTCAGACGAGAGTGCTCTGAAATCGGAGTAGATAGCCAGAGCGAAGTTACGAACGCATCCTATACATTTCCAATAAATCTCCGCGATTAGCGTGTAAACAAAGTACCAGAACACTTTCCTGTTAACCAATGTGGTTGAGAGAGAAAAACATACGTCATGCAACGTTTGAAGTCGTTTTGAGTCGTTTTATCATATCAAATGAAACGTTATTGGGCCAATACAACAGGTGTAGACGACAGGGTTTATATGCTTATATCCCTGCTATACACTCATATCCCCATGGACCGGTTCGTAGATAAAACATTCTCCATTCAGGCTGCGAAGTTGTAGATTTCCTCCATATAAAGGGGAAGTTTACCTAAAATCCCAAACATTGAAATTAGTTTGGTGAAATGTGCCTTCTCCTTCCCTGTTGTTGCAGTCGGCCACCTGAAATAATAATATAAAATCATCACAATTGTTTTAGGTGTTAAGTACACATTTCCTGACTTAAAACCGATAGTATTTTTTATTAAAATAGCTAATTTGGCCAGACCCTTTAAATAAAAGTAATTTGTCCTCAATTCACGGTTTTCTTAATTGTTCTTTGACTGACAATGAGCCGCACAAAGACACGTCACATGACTCATTTTAGCAGCTCTCCAGTTCTACACTGTAGGGAGAGAGAGGAGAACTCCACCTAACTAGTTTCAATGTATGGAATCACTTGGGAAATGTGGGATTTTAGGTAACTTTCCCCTTTAACGGCGAGAAGGCAGAATAAAACCACAGGGAAACTGTGTGTACTTTCTGAAACACCATTTTCCACCACCATGCTAGAGTCGCCAATGCTCTTCTCGGATGCTGTGTATCACATTCAGTCTTTTATTTTGAAAACTATCAGACTAGGGGGGAAACAAACAGACTGGTGCTGTAGTGGAACAGTGGTGAGGTTTTAATGGGTGTAGGGTTAGCTGGTATAGTGGTGAGGTTTTAATGGGTGTAGGGTTAGTTGGTATAGTGGTGACGTTTTAATGGGTGTAGGGTTAGTTGGTATAGTGGTGACGTTTTAATGGGTGTAGGTTTAGTTGGTATAGTGGTGAGGTTTTAATGGGTGTAGGGTTAGTTGGTATAGTTATTCTTCCCTGAAATTGCGTTCCCATGCAAAACTAGACAGATAGCTAACAACGAAGTCTTCAATAAAACTCCCAAGGCGTGACTTTTCTTGAATTAATATATTGAAATATTTTCCGAGGCTGAAGCGTGACAAGAAAAAACTGCACTGAAAGACCTGCACCATAGCGTTGTTTTTAGCTGCTTCTCTGCGTACAGAACGACTACTCTACTTCCTGTTTCCGTAGTCTTTATAAGTACCAGAAAGCTCCACTAGGGGGCGAAAAACACCATGGAACACAATGAAAATCCATTTTAACCACAGTAATAAAATAATCTGTTACCTTCTAACAGGATGGCAGCACAATAGTGGTGACGTTTTAATGGGTTTAGGGTTAGTTGGTATAGTGGTGAGGTTTTAATGGGTGTAGGTTTAGTTGGTATAGTGGTGAGGTTTTTAATGGGTTGGAATAGTGGTGAGGTTTTAATGGGTGTAGGGTTAGTTGGTATAGCGGTGAGGTTTTAATGGATGTAGGGTTAGTTGGTATAGTGGTGAGGTTTTAATGGGTGTTGGGTTAGTTTGTATAGTTATTCTTCCCTGAAATTGCGTTCCCATGCAAAACTAGACAGATAGCTAACAACTAAGTCTTCAATAAAACTCCCAAGGCGTGACTTTTCTTGAATTAATATATTGAAACGTTTATGTTGTGAGACTTCAAAATACAGAAAATAATATACTTTCGTATTCAATTCACATCGACATACTGCAGCTGTACATTATACATTTCAAGTTGAATTTGCATAAATACAAAGCACGTGCCAAGGTACAATGTATCTGGCATGATGACAAACCAGATAGCTAATTACCAAATGAGTAGCAACTAGCTAACTCCTTTCATTATTCTAATAATGTGCCACCAACTCTGTACAATAACAAAGCATATTACACTAGAAACAGTAATAAAACTAAAGTATTGTATGTTCTCCTTCGTTTACATGACGCACGAGCAAAGTAATACGGCTGAAGGCATACATGAAAGGCAAGGTCATTTGTTTGAGTAAATGCAACTAACATTGATAAGTAAACAATATCAATAACAAGATTATCATCACTAGCAATTACACACAAATATTTTCCGAGGCTGAAGCGTGACAAGAAAAAACTGCACTGAAAGACCTGCACCATAGCGTTGTTTTTAGCTGCTTCTCTGCGTACAGAACGACTACTCTACTTCTTGTTTCCGTACAGTCTTTATAAGTACCAGAAAGCTCCACTAGGGGGCGAAAAACACCATGGAACACAATGAAAATCCATTTTAACCACAGTAATAAATAATCTGTTACCTTCTAACAGGATAGCAGCACAATAGTGGTGACGTTTTAATGGGTGTAGGGTTAGTTGGTATAGTGGTGAGGTTTTAATGGTTGTAGGTTTAGTTGGTATAGTGGTGAGGTTTTAATGGGTTGGAATAGTGGTGAGGTTTAATGGGTGTAGGGGTTAGTTGGTATAGTGGTGAGGTTTTAATGGGTGTAGGGTTAGTTGGTATAGTGGTGACGTTTTAATGGGTGTCGGGTTAGTTGGTATAGTGGTGAGGTTTTAATAGGTGTAGGGTTAGTTGGTATAGTGGTGAGGTTTTAATGGGTGTAGGGTTAGTTGGAATCGTGGTGACGTTTTAATGGGTGTCGGGTTAGTTGGTATAGTGGTGAGGTTTTAATGGGTGTAGGGTTAGTTGGTATAGTGTTGAGGTTTTAATGGGTGTAGGGTTAGCTGGTATAGTGGTGAGGTTTTAATGGGTGTAGGGTTAGTTGGTATAGTGGTGAGGTTTTAATGGGTGTAGGGTTAGTTGGTATAGTGGTGAGGTTTTAATGGGTGTAGGGTTAGTTGGTATAGTGGTGAGGTTTTAATGGGTGTAGGGTTAGTTGGTATAGTGGTGAGGTTTTAATGGGTTTAGGGTTAGCTGCTAGTGCAATCCCACCTTGTCTAGGTTGGATGGAAACCTGGTCTATGAAAACAAATAATGTTTTTTTTTAAGTGTTTCCATAGTGGCGTAACCAGTCCACAAGGAGGGCAGCGCCTCTTCTATTCTTTGGGGAGAACACTGATGTGTAGCACCAAGAAAACACAACATTTAACACTGAGATTCCATCCCAAATGGTACCCTCTTCCCCATGTAGAGTTCTACTTTTGACCAGGACCCATAGAGAATAGGTTGCCATTTGGGACAACCCCTAAATTCACACTTCCATTATTGTAAAACCAAATGCCTGACAATAACACCATCCAATGACAGATACTAATGCCATGAATGTGCTGTACTGTAATAGGATGGCATCGCCAACGGCAACCCTGAGGAAAGTTAGTAAGGTGCTGTGCATGTAACAAACACAAAACACCACTCCTATGAAAACTACATAAAAGCACCATTCAATTGAAAAACCAAACTCTGTATTAGGTGGGTTAAAATCTTTCTAGAAGTTACACAGGGTTGACAGAAGGACCTCAATGCTGAATTGTGTCACTTTACCAAGTATTTATTCATATTAAACATCTGATTAATCGAATCCTCCATGTGTTCTGTATTAAAGGGAACTTTATTAAATATAACAGATTTAAAATTTAATATTGGTGCACAATTTCTACAGAAAAAATATGAAAGGGACACAAAAGGCATTCAATTCATGGAACAACTCATCTGTTTATGGACCCATATTTGCAAAACCTAACTATTCAATGTCTTTGTTTCACAGGGGACAGCCCTAATCGTTGCTCTCTCAGTGGGAGGGGCTTATCATCTGGGGAGCCTCAACAACATCATGATGCTGACAAGACAGAGAAGAGTCTCTCCAGAACAGGACACATCAAGAAACACCAGCAGAGAGATATAGGGAAGAAACCTTACCACTGCTGCTCTGACTGTGGGAAGAATTCTACTAAACAGAGGGATTCACACCAGAGAGAAACCATACCACTGCTCTCAGTGTGGGAAGGGTTTCGCTGTATCTAAAACCTTAAAATCTCATCAGAGAAATCATATAAATGCTTCAAACAATCAGGAGCCCTGACTACACACCAACGCATACACACAGGAGAGAAGCCTTATAGCTGTGATCAGTGTGGAAAGAGTTTTGCTCGAGATTTCACTCTGACTAAACACCAGCTCACACACATTGGAGAGAGTCCTCACTCCTGTCTATGTGGAAAGAGCTTTGCTCATTCAGGTCACTGATAAAACACCAGAAAGCACAAACCTGTTATCTTTCATCTCCCTTCTCTCTGGCACTGGTTTCAGATCCCTAAATAAAGTTTCAATAGAAAACATATTGTAAAGAGTCATCTATCTCCCATTGTCTAACAGTTTACTCAGTCTGATTACCATGGTAACCTGTGTAGATAATATGCAGCTCCGGATCCATATGTATCAGGCGTCTTGGAGTAGGAGTGGTGTGTGGTGGGGTGTTCAGAGCTGTATCTTATGTCATTAACTCCTATTATCCATTAAATAACTGTATAATGTAGAATAATGTTTCAACAATACTAGGTGTGTATTGTTAAATTCAGAACAAACAGTAAAACTCACAGACAACTAGAAAAAAGCTCAAACCAACGTGATTCACCCAACGTGACCCAACGTGATTCACCCAACGTGATTCACCCAACGTGATTACCCACTGGGTCATACAGCTGCAAAGACAAAGAGATGATTATAGAAGCACATATATTTATACCGTCCTACTAGGTGAGGGCGTCAACTCCCACATCTAGACAGCCCATAAAACTCTGTTGCTAGGCAGGAACTTAATTGGTTCCTCACTGTGTAGTCATGGCCCTGCCTGATGGTCGAACCTTCGTGGGCGTATTAAATCTATAACAACGATTTTTTTTTTACAAGGAGCATAGACCTCTTGTATTATGGGACATATAGAAGTACAGAAGCCACAGGCTATTAGTGTTGTCAGATGTTGATGCATAGATTTGAAAGGATT